>NW_021635218.1:0-109975 GCF_004799145.2 Neltuma alba
TAGCATGCTCAAAGCTAACTTCTTGAATGCATGACCATGGAGACATAATCTACTCATCATGAATAGATTACATAATCGAAAACAAACATGTCACAATAACATTAAATAACATGTACACGGCAACACACAAGCATACAACATCAAGCAATGACAATAGGTAAGTTCACTACCTTGCACCTCAAGCTTTCCTCTTACTTTTCTTTTGACTCCCTTGACTTTCCAACCATGTGGACATTCGGTCAACATCACCAAACATCCTCTTGGATGTTCCAAAGGTCCTAAATATAGTCACATAGATCATACAATCTATTAGGACCACTAGATTACATAAAGTTCAAGACTAGCTTTCTTGAACCTCAACCCTTTCTCTTAGTCTTAGGGTTTTCTTTCTAGCTTTTCTAACATAAATCTCATCATTTCCCATCCTTATGATCCATTTCTTGTCAATTAGGACTACTTTAGATGGCCTTAGATTCAAGAAGATCAAATCTGGAAATTTTGGTTCGCGGGTACTGTTCACGCAGAAACTCCAGAATTTTTTTTCAACTTTGAAAATTCATAATTAATTGTAGAAAAATCGAAACTGAGTAGTTCCAAGTCTCACTGAAATCTCCTTAAGTTAAATTTAAAGAAAAAATAGTTTTAGGAACCAATTCTATGCTGAACAGTACTGAAATTGTACAGAACTCGAAACTTTTCCAAAAAGTTCAACATTGTTTCTAGATTTCAAACCCTATTTTGAAAAATCACCATAAATCGTACACATATCCAAATGAAGTGTTCTACCCCATGGATTTAAAGCTCACAGAGTGTACTTTAAGTATACCAATTTCATAATCAGATATAAATGGTAACTAATTCAAAATAGGTATCAAATCAGATGCTATAACCATCACATACATTGATCTTGAAGCTTGAACTTAGGTGGACTTTCTCTCACTAAAAATGGCTCTTTCTCTTTCTAGATGCAAGAGCGGCAGAATTTCCCCTATAGTTCCTTGCTTGGCCGAAATATGAAGGGGAGGAGTGCCTATTTATAGACAAAAATTTGGTTTGAATGGACCAAAATATCCTTGGTGGCTAATAGAAAGGGTAAGGGCAATCTTGGAACTTTAAGTTGACTTTTACATCATCATTGCATCATCTTCTTGCATCATGCTTACCTCAACCTTCTAGAAGATGTCAAGTGTCATGAAAGTGGTGGAGGAGATGGGAGATTAGATCCTAGCCGTTGGATCAAACTTAATTCCTCCGAATTTACTTGGCCCACGTTTCTCCAGCTTCCTTTATAGTGTTCCGGAGCTCAGAAAATTCTTCTATCTACTCCATAATTCCCTTTAATTCTATAGAATATCTGTGAATTTTTTTAGGTCATAACACTTCCTTAAAGCCTTGCATAAAAATTCATTTACTAAAATGCCCTTTTCGGCACAACGACTTTTTAATTTATTAAAGCCATTCCACTAGCCTTTTGGTTACAGGACTAATTTTATAAATTAGTAAAACTTTCAACCATTTAACCTCATTTTTGTATACATTTTTGAGGTCTCTTGCTATTTTACATAATTACCTCAAATGGTATACTTTTTTACCGGTAATAACCTCATAAATTCCATTGAAGCTGCCTCAGGGGTATTTTCGTCTTTTCTCTTCACAGAAGAGCCTTAGAATATTATTTTCATTTTCTAGGATTTTCTTGGAATTCTTTGTATACTCTTCCATTTTTACTTCTATTGATCATAACTTTCTGAATTTACGGTTTGTCCCTGCTTGGACTTAGCTTCATATAATCCTTTCTTTGAGGCTTCTAACTTAACCTTTAGCCTGTATCTACCCTCTTTTCTCTCTCTGGGCCTTCAAGACTTTACTGGAGCCTCTAACTTTGATTATACTTGAGCCCCTGAGAACTTTTACTTTGCAATTTAGTTCCTGAAACTGCTTTAATTTTCTTTCTCATCTTTGGGACCTCTGCTCAAAAGGGGTTTGGTAGCCTATCTAATTCAGGCTATTTCTGGTACTTCTAGGCCTAAAAGTTTGGATGTTACAATCTGAAGCATATTGTTGAAAGATATGTAGCGGAAGAGGCTATGGAATTTTGCAAAGCATATCTATTAGTAGCTAAAGCACCCTCTTGGCATGAAAAGGGGATAGGTAAAGGAACAAGGGGGCTCAAAGTGAAGAGTATGGGTCGTGAAAAGTTCTACAAGCACACTTATACATATTGAATAATATGAAAGAATTACAATCGTATTTAGATGATCACAAAAAGTTTAAAAGAAAAGTATCCAAAGAAAATGATATGCAAATAGCTAATGAGCATAACAAGACATTTATAGCATAGTTCAATGAAAAGGTTTCGAGAGAGGCCAATGTGTCTGATACAAAACATAGTTAGCTTGGGGTCCTTGTTTTGAAGTCATCACTTGGAGTGGGTACGACATAAACAAATATTCCTTCTACACAAAAGCTCAAGATGACAAAAGTTACTATGCAAAACAGTAGGGCAATGGTGGTTGTTGAAGCGATGCATTTTTCTAGTTCAAAAGATAAAAACCCCAAATTGGCATCCATAACTTATTATGGAGTTATTGAAGAGATATGGGAGGTAAACTACACCAATTTCAAGATTCCTATCTTTAAATGTAAATGGGTCAACAATAATAGTGTTGAAATAGATCAATAATTTGGATTTACATTAGTTGATCTTCACAGGGTTGGGTATAAAGATGAGCCCTTCATTTTAGCAAGCCAAGCGAAACAAGTTTTTATGTTACTGATCCAGTAAAAAATTATCAATTGTTCTTCAAAGTAAAAAGCAGAAGGACGGTGATCCAACTATGAATCTTAATGAGACACTACCTTTTGCTTCAAATCCACCTATACCAAGTGAAGTAGAATCGATAGATAATGATGAATATGCTGCAAGAGATAATCATTATGAAGGGATATGGGACAACACATGAAGTCAGATTACGTAATGTAATTTTGCAATTACTTTGTGTTATTTTGTTTCATTCATTTAACTACAATGTACTTATCCATTTAATTTTGGTTTCTCAGCAGGCACATGGAGGAGGATAGTAATACAAATATGGAGGAGGATTTTGACAATGATCATATGAATGAGCCACCAAGAAAGGGTAGAGGTAGTACAAGGCTACCAAAGTTAGCAGTACGTCAAGATCGTATTCAAAAGAAGCATGTGGATTTTGATGTCAATATGAATCCAGTTGGTACAGAGAAGGATAGATTCATTAGCTATTCTATGGCCTAATTGGAAGTTGATATCTAAGGAAACGAAGGATAGGATTTGGGAAGATATCTTGGTATATGACTTTCTAATTTTATTTGATTTATTTTTTTGTAAATATAGTTATAACTGATATCTTTAACTTAAATATATATTGTTCTTTGCAGCAAAGTATGACATCCCTCCTACTGAGCAGATGAAAAGCATATGTTGCAGCAAGTTTGTCAATGCTGGAAAGATTTCAAGCACATACTCACGAGCCAGTATGTTTGAGGGCCCAAGAAGGATAATGATCCCTGCAAAAAATACTTTTTCCTTGATCCAAATGATTAGAGAAGGTTTATGGCATCACGACATGATCCTAAGTTCCAGGTATTAACTTTGTTTTTGGCATCCTTCCTTAATCCAATTTACTTTGTATTTGGCATCCTTCCTTGATCCAATTTACTTTGTTTTTTTTCCACAGGAATTAAGTGCTATGAATAAAGAAAAACAAGCTAAAAATTTATATCAGCACTATCTGTCTTGTGGAGGTTACAAGATGCTTGAGGAGAGGATCATGCATATTGATTTGAAGGCGATGCAGGAAGCTGCGAAATCAGATCCTAGTATTGTTGTTTAGGCCCTACCTCCTCCTTCACGTCCTAGGAAATGGAAGGAAGCAATCTCAGTAGTTGCTGAGATTGCTTAAAAAAATTGTAAGTTGTAAAGTTCAAATAACTTTAAGTTATGCTAATATTTCTTAGACTTTGTCATTAATTTTCTATCATACTTAAAATGTTACAGGAGGTACTTGAAGAGCAAAGTAGTGAAGGTTCATTTAGTCAGAGTGGAAGGATGGACATCTTAGCGACAGAGATTGGGAAGCCCGATCACCCCGAATGTGTTAGAGGAGAAGGGAGGACAATTGGTCTTGCCTAATATTTCAGACAAACTTCATGAGCTTCTCTACAAAATCAACCCACTGATGAGATGATAGCTAAACTTCGAGACCAAGTTCGTGACGAGCTCTAATCCTAGCTTGAGGTCAAGATTGAGGCCTAGCTATGCCAGTCACTTTGACAAGAGCTTATAGCTGAGCTTCGTGATGAGATGAAATCTATGGTCTCTAATATGCAAATTAGGACAGTTCAACAACAATGCACACCTCATTTAAATTGATATTGAGTTTTCCTAACATTTCTCTTATTTAATTTAATACTTGCATTTCTCTCATTTAGGATTCCTACGGCTTTCAAAGCACCAAAGATAGTTGTAATCCACTGGGGGCTTTGGGAAAGCATGATCCTAATAGTCCCACGCTGGATGTTATACAACCTTGTTGTCTTCGTTTAGAGGTCCCAAGGTTGCGTGTCATTGTTGACGCTCTCCTCTACAATCAAGAGAGCACCATCCATCACCAACAATTTCAAAAGGACCAAGTGAGGGTTACAATTACGGTTGTTCAAGAGGGAGAGGTAGGTGCGGATGGGCCATTCCTGACTGCTAAAGTTGTGAAATTAGGCCAGACAATAAGAACTTTCATTCTTTAGCCTAGACACATTGTTGATAAAGAGATAATACTTGCGGTGGTAAGAAAATGCCTTGCTATATTATGTGAATTTTTTTTAACATAATACATAATACTTATGTTTATTTGATGTTTCATTAGGACGAGAAAGCTATTTATAGATATCCTTCCTTGGCAAAATTATATAAGGACTATAAAACAATTAACAAGGTCGACATAAAGATGCCTGTAGGGATTATGGGTGAAGAAAAATCATATTTCTTTGGACTTGACAACAAAGATATCAGGGAGTTCTTATCTATAAAGGAGTTAGACATAGCATGGGTTTAATTAAAATATAAGTTTATTTTTTCATTTTTAACTTAAACTTCTAATTTTTTACTTTGCACATAGTTACTAATTATTATCTTATTTCAATTCAATGATAGCTTCTTCCATAACAAATGCATGTCATCATTGGAGAAAAGAAATTTGTATGGATATTTATGCCCTGCAAGTGTGCAGAAGAAGTATAACCTACTAGATAAGAGAATGAGATATGTGGGTAATACAATTAGAGACACCAAATTACCTTGTTATCTGGCACCAATTATTGAAGGGTGAATAGCTTAATTATATTTATTTATACATATTCAAATTGCTAAGAATTATTGTAGTCATCATTGGATTTTGTGTGTTCCTTGCCCCATCAACAATATCATCTACTAGTTTGATCCTTTGGGTTGTGGTCCAAGCAGTGAGATAAGGGGCGTGTTCAACTCATAAGTACTTTAACGTAGATCAATAATTTGATTTTCACTATAAATTGTTTAACTTGTGCTTTTCATTTGCTTATAGGGCTTTAAAGACTTATTATATAACAGGTAGGAAGCATGCAGGCAAAAATGGTGCGACAACTTGGGTACATCCCAACGTGAGTAGTTTGAATTTAGGTTCTTTCATTGATGACATTTATTTTATATATGAATTTGCATTACCATTTCCTTGTGATTTGCAGTGTCCTAAGCAACGATGGTCAACAGAGTACGGATATTACATTATTCGTTACATGTTTGAAATTATTGGGAGTGGATGTAATATAAAATTTAATGAGGTAAGTAATATAATTTTCGTTTTGTAATAGTTGTTGAATTTTTAAATGAAATTGTTACTTATTTTATTTTCTTCATATGTTTAAATTTGTTCATTTGTCAATTTACAGATTTTTGATAATGACTGTTTATACACCATTGATGATATTGACTTTATCTAAGACCTTTCGGCATAGCAACTGCTTCAAGAATGGTGGTCTAGGGATTGATAAAGTTTATGTTTAGAGATAATATGTTATCAATTTTGACTTTTGCAATTTGTTCTTTCTGACTAGTTAGTTAATGTGTTAATATATTGATGAAATCATGACCTTGATATATGTTGGCTGAAAATATTGACTAGTTTAAATGTTAGACTATTTCAACTTGTTCGATATTGGTTGTTGTGGTTGTATGGGAAGTGGTATTCAGGAAGTGAATTTCTTTTAAAAAAAAAAAAAGCACATTTACGTCTGTTTCAAGAAAATAGTAGTAAATGGGATAACTTTTTACTTCTATTATGATAAGCACTATTAAAAAAAAGCTTATTATCGACAGAATTAGCGACAGAAAATTATTCCGTTGCTAATTTTTGACGAATTATTGCTAATTCTATTGCTAAATTGTTTGTCACAGAAGTTTTCGTCACTAATTCTGTCACTAATCCGTTACTAATTTTAAATGTTATTATTTTAGATTATAATCTTACAACAATTTATATAATAGCATAATTAAGAATATAATGATTTAAATATATTTTAAATTATAAGATAATAATTAAAATATAATAAGAATATTAATAACATTCTTATACAAACTGATATAAGAAAGAAATAATTTTATTATATGTACAATATATTAAATGATATAATATATGATAGAAATTTAAAAACAAAAAATGAATTTACATGAACACAAACTAATATTGAAGTGAATTTTGAATTTCAATAACTAAACAATGAAATTTAATTGATATAATTAATACCCATGATATAGATTGATTTTGGTCTTCTATGAAAAAACAAATGGTATATATAAAGAATTTTAAGAAAATAAATTAAATAGAATACATATACAAGTAAGAGAATATTGTTTATCATAATCTATTCAAATCATTTAATTTTTTATATAAAATAATTTATTAGATTTTATTATAGTAGCTATTTGTTGAATAACTAGATTTTTTTTACTTTCATCAAATATGTAAAACATATATAGATAATATAATATAATGTAATATAATACATATATAACTAAATCAGATATCTTATCAATGTTAATTAAAAAAATTTAAAAAATTATTTATGAAAAAATTATTTATGATTTAAAATTCAAAATTAGTGTAATTGGAAATTAAAATTATATTAAAAATATTTTTTAAAAAATAAAAAATTATAACATAAATAGTAAAACAAATATTTAAAAATTATTTTGTCATTAAAATAGTTATGATTAAAATTATCATATATTTTTTTTAGTTTTTAATAATACAGATGTATATATAATTGTTCGTGTAAAAGAATATTATATATTTTTATAATAAGTCAATAAGTTCATTACAGCTCAACTAGTAAAGTCGCACGTACACACAAACGAGGTCCCTGGTTCCAGCCATGGAGAAGTTACTTTGGGAAGGAATTATGTGGTAGCGACACATAGCAGCACACGTGGCAGGTAGAGGTGAGATGGCAGTGTACATGGTAGGTGGTAAAGGTGAGGTGGTAGGCAGAGGTCGTCGCAGATGACGTGGTGACTGGTAGAGGCACCACATGGCATTTTAATTTTTTTCTTCCAAATATCGGGTTAGCAACAGATTAGTGACGGAAAAATTCTGTCTCTAATTTGCGACGAAAATTTTTGTTAGTAATTAGTAACGAATTAGTGACGAAAAATTTCCGTCGTAATTAGTGAGGAAAAATTCCGTCGCTGATTCGTGACTAATAAACAACGGAATTTCAATTCTGTTGCTAATCAAATTAGCGATAGAGGAATTAGAGATGAAACAAATTCCGTCACTAATCCGTTACTAATTTCGTCGTATTTTATCGTTAAATTCCGTCGCTAATTGCATATTTTTTTTGTAGTAAAAACAGAAGTAAAAAGTCACTACTATTTACTTCTGTTTTCCAAAGTAGAAGTAAAAAGTGGTGACTTTTTACTTCTCTTTTTCAAAACAGAAGTAAAAAAAATCACATTTTTTACTTCTATTTTATTCCAAAACTTTACTTCTATTTGAAGTAAATAACTCCATTTTTCTCCTTTGTTCAAAACAGAAGTAAAAAGTAGGGTACTTTTATGTCCCTTCTTTTCATGTTTCCCCCAAAACAGAAGTAAAAGGTCATCCAAAACAGAAGTAAAAAGTCTTCATTGTAGTAGTGAAGCTCGTGGACTGAAAATTTGCATTTGAGTACTCAGGTTACTATTCATTGGTTAAATTCCAGATTTTAAATTCAAATTTGAAAGTCATAACTAATTATAAAAAAATCATATTGAGGGGTTCAAAGTTTTATTTGAAGCTCTTTGGATTCTCTACAAGAAAAAAAAACATAAAAATAGACTCAATCCTTCCCAATTCGTACAGTTTATTCATGGAAGTTTACTGTTGATTTGGTAAAAACTGTACTTTACAGTTTCTCTGTCCTAACTTTGATTGAGCTTAATTTTTAGCACACACATCCATTTCAAGTGATCTACCATTTGTTTTAAATTTCAGAATGTGTACTTTAAGAATACCTTACACGGCCAGAATCAACCATCGGCCTCACTTTCACTCTGTCACTATTTTGTGGCTCCTTTAGGGATGATCTATCCCTCTAACTTGCATTAGCAATTCATAATTAATTCTTTCCATGCATAATACCATTTCATCCATGCATTAACCATTGCCATATAGCATCATAGCCAATTATACATGTCGTCATCATCATTCACCATCACATAGCATCAATGGCACAACTATAACATAAACTGTTATACAAATTATACAATAAATTCTTTAATTCTTTTCCTCTTTCCTTGCTTCCACTTCATGTATCATTTGCTTGATTATTATCATCTATTAG
Organism: Neltuma alba; assembly: GCF_004799145.2. Classification (NCBI taxonomy): domain Eukaryota; kingdom Viridiplantae; phylum Streptophyta; class Magnoliopsida; order Fabales; family Fabaceae; genus Neltuma; species Neltuma alba. The sequence goes on from NW_021635218.1 coordinate 8,893, forward strand.
GGTTGGTTAGGAGAGAGTGAGATTTGGGAGAATCTCAGTAGCAAATATTACCATCTATGCATACAAAATGGATGCAAGTGTATGACATGCTTAGTTAATCTAGCTCATGCTTACTTATAATATGTTCTCATGCTTAATGTTTCACACTAACATGCGTGGCAATGAAAAACATAAATAAAACAGAGCATCATACTAGCATTAGCATCTCATGTCGTCATTAAACAACATAATGCACATTAACACACAAGCATACACATCAAGCACGTAAGAAAGGTAAGTTCACTACCTTTTATTTTTGAGCTTTCTTTTTGCTCCTTTTACTTTCCAACCACCAAGATTACTTGAACAATCTTGCTATTCCTCTTTTTTGGTATCTCATGATCCTAATTTTATAGTACACATTAATAACCAATCCATTAAGACCATAAAAAACCATTAACCATCTTAACTCTTAAACTTGTTTCTCTTTAACCTTAAATTTCACTTTCTTTTTCATAGCCTTTAAAATCTTTCTCTTAGTAATTTCCTACTCAATTTTCTATGAGGAATCCAAATATGAGCTTGAATTTAACAAAATCCAACTCCTTCCCCCATTTCTTGCCTTGGCCGAATAGTATGCACTTATAGTCCAAAAATTTCATTTTCAATTCCAATGCTTCCAAACTTGTTTTCTCACCTTTACCCTACACAATTTTTTATTCTAAACTCATTGGAAGCATCAAAATCATCAAAATCCAACCCTAAAGCATAGAAATTAGCTTGGCTGATTAATTCCTTTAAGTTACACAATCATGAAATTTAACTAATTTCAACATAAAACCATTTGATTCTTGTTCCTTTTAAGCCTTTAAACATTATTTTAACATCAATTTCATCCTTCCCTTAACTTAAGAATTTCATGTAGTATACCCTCTAGGGTTTCAAACTCCCAAAAACCATTAAAATCTATAACCAAGCTCAACAACAAGGGTAGTGAAAATTACATCAAAAATTATAAATATATTTTGTTTTGGAGGTTGATCTTGCATGAAATCACTTGAATGTTTTCATCTCCTTCTTCCCTTGTTCACTTTGGCCTCCCTTCCTCTCTTTTTCAAGATGGCTGAAACTTTGGCCCAGTGGAAGGTTAAGAGGTATATATAAAAGCAAGATTGAATCTTGACCCTTGATCTTGTAAATAAGTGGCTTAATCTTGACCGTTCATTTAATCTTTTCTTATGATCTTGCCATGTGTCCCTTATTCCTTATCTTCCATCTTAATCAAGCCAAGTATCTTCAATCCAATCATACACGTGTCTTTTATTCAAACATACACGTGTCGTTTATCCAACCATACACGTATCTCTTGCATGTCCCTTCATCATTATGGCATTAAAATAGAGAGGAAGGTGATATAAAATTTATGCAAAATACAACCCTTAGGTATTTCTCCACCTATCTTGTCATTTTGCATCTTATCAGGTACTTTTTTGAGTCCTGACTTACTTGACTAGTAAGATATGTTCTGGCACCCTTTTCTCACCTTAAATAAGTCCACATATGGCACCATCTGAGAGGAGCATAGAAGAAAATAGTTAGCTCCACTGACAGGCTACTTAGCCTTAACGAGTCATGCAGTAGAGATTTCACTGTATCGGGTAGAAAGAAGACTGTTTAAAATGTACCCCTACTACGTTTTGATTTTTCTATTGCCCATAAATATCTCCTAATGACTCAGTACGTTGACTTAAAGATGTCATAATTGCGTCATAAATGCACTTGGCGACTTAACACGCTGGCTTAGCGCCCTCATGATTGCATTTTGATATTCTCTTTGATTTTATCTCCTATTTAGGGGACAAAACTTTTTAGATATTTGAATGGAGCATTTTATTCAATCTAGAGCTCCAAAAATTTATCTGCTTATACCATAAGCTTCCTCTAATTCTGTAAAAAATTTATGAATTTTCTCGGGCCATAACTCAGTCTGTAGATATTTCTTTTTGAATTTCTCGTAAAATGCCCTTTTCATCATATCTGGCTTTTAAATATTCTTAAAAGGGGGAGTAAATGTCACATCTTACAAAAATTTAACATTGATAAGACGGATGAAAAATTAGATTAAGGGCCAATAGGGAAAGAAGACTGATTGAGGAAGCCAGGCATGATAAAAGATCCAGAAAGGGTCTGGACCGATATTTTTAAAATTATCAGTTTGGGTAGGGCAAAATAGAAAAATTTGAAAAAATTTCTAAAAAATTTTCTATAAATGGAAAATTTGTAAATTAGAGATTTTGGAACCTCAGTGGAGACCTTGAAGGTGAAAATGGAGTGAAAATAACTTATTACAGAATTTCCTGAAACAGAGGTTTTTGGAAAAAAATAGTAAAAATTAAGTGAAAATAATTATTTTAAATATATAGAGACCACAATAAATCTTGGAAAAATATTTGAAGGGTTTATTTGAATTTCTAAAATCAATTTTAGGCCTTGAAAGTGTGGGAATTAATTTTAGAATAATTATTACCAAAATCTTATTAGTAAAGCTCTATTTTGGAGAAAATTCAAAATAAATAGTTAGAAGTTGAGATAAATTCCAAAATTTTTTAGAGGGCTTTCCTATATTAGAAAGGAGTTTTTGATAGAGAGAAATGAATTTTTAGAGGCCCAAAAATATTTTTAAAAGTAGTAACCAAAATAGTGAGTTTTAGTAAAAAATTGATATTTATGAGTGGACCTCACTTTTTCTTCCTTTTAAAATAAGATTTGGGCTTCATATTGGGCCAAGAAGGTCCAGAAAGTTTATACAAATGATGGCCCAACAATTAAGGAATCTTAAACCCAAATTAAGTCAAAATATCAATAAAAAAACATGAAAAAAGACACTTGGCAATATCAAAGAATTTGGGCCATTTGATGGCAGCCATATGAGTTTAAAGGGTGTTTTTTTTTTGTAGGAAAACACTAAGAAAAAGTGTTTAAAATCATTAGAATAAAAAATAAAAATTTTGTAAAGTAATACTACCCTATTTGGCCAAGTTGAAATGGAAAGGAAGGAATGTGATTTTGTAAAATCTGATTTGATATTTGAATTCTACATGAAAAATTATGTAGAAATAACCCAAGATATTGATTGAAACAAAGAAGAAATAATTATGACAAAAATCAAGAAAAAAAGGGTTTTAATTAAGCTTAATGTCAAGCATTAGTGTTTATGCTTGAATCACTAGTAATTTGGAATATGTTTGTGCTTGGAATGATGGGCACATTGCAAGAGATCAAAGAGGAACACAATTTCTCTAAATAGGCTGAATTGAGTTGTCAACCAAGAGGTAGCATTGAACTCATAATTTGATTGCTTTCTTGCTTGTTTAAATATGTGTGTATTATATGATTTATGTTGTCATGATGTGATTAAATTATGTGATTATGTATAGAGTTATGTCACACCTCTTTTTATTTCATATTATACGTTAATTGGAACTATTGTAATGTATTCCCAATGTTTCCAAGTGAAAAATTTCAATTTGAAAACTTTGTATGAGTCTGTCCGTACATTATTCATCCAAATTTTGGTCAACTTTGAAAATTCATAACTAATTCTAGAAAAATCAAAATGAGGTGGTTCTAATTTTTACTCGAAGTTCTGTAAAGAAAAAATATTCATTGAACTAATTCCATCTAGAACAATACCAGAAAATTCGACAAAAGTGCACTGTTCATATAGTTAATTTTTGAATTTTCAGTATTTTAGCCCAATTTTGAAAGGAAATAACTCTTAGCATAGAACTCCAAATTTGATGATTTACTACTTAATTTAAAGCTAAAAATGAGATATAAATGCCTACAAAATCTTAGATCCAGATTCCATCATTTGCTTATCATTTTATGTGCCACAAAGTTAGCCTTATTTAGGGTATTTTTATCCCTTAATTCTATCTTTCTTGAATTTTATTTCCTCTTTCCTCTTTCCATACCAATTGGACATTCTACCACTCAATGTTTTAGCATTAGGGCATGTCATAAAAATGTAATTTACATGATATCATCATCCAAAATCCATTACAACTTAATATAAAGTTCATTAAAGCATTAGGTAACATTTCAAAATATCATGAATTCCATAGTGCTCTTTCATCCCAATACCAATTCCTTGCCTTGATCCATGAATGAGTCACTCCCTATTTGGGACATAATTTAACATAGGAGGAATGAGATTTCATAGAAATCTCAGTGGCAATTGAATTATAATTGTCATGTAAATAAAGTAAGTTACAATGTGACATGTTATCACACCTCAAGGCACAATCAAACCACATAAAATCATAGTTAATACCATGCTAGGAGAGGAATACCAACACTTCCATAATAACATGATTCAATACATTTGGCCAAAGCATAACCCAAAGCCATCCAATCAACCATAATCACAACATAATTCCTTGATCCAAGCAAACAACATAATTACATTAAATAAGTAAGATAAACAATCAAATTATAATTCAATGCTACCTTTTATCACTTGAAAATTTTAGTCTCCTCAAGGGGTTATGTTTCTCCTTGATTCCTACTCACCAAACCTATTAAATCAAGCATAAATACAAGCTATATTAATAGCTAAATAACTTGCACAAAACCCTTTAATTTTTCTTAACAATTTTCCCCCTTTTCTTGGAATTTTTTTACCAAAATAGTTTCTCCTTTAGAATCAATGATCTCTTAGCTCAATTCTACACAATATTTCATGAGGAATCCAAATATCCATTCAGTTTTTAAAAAATCAAACTCCTTTCCTATGAAATCATGTTGGCCGAATAGGGGTATACAACTTCCAAAAATTCTATTTTTGATTCCAATGATTTTAAACACTTTCTAATAGTATATCCCCACACAAAAACACATTTTAAACTCATTGAAATTATCAAATTAATTCAAAAGAAACTCTTCCAGCAAGAAAACCCCTTGGCCAAAATGACACACATATAGCCTTAGGTTGATTTTCTTTTAAAAATCAATCCGTACACTACTTAACCAAGCTTATTCTGCTTGATATTTAAGGTTTCTATCCTTTCCTAAAGGTTACATGTTCAAACCAAAATGGACAGCAATTTCCCTTAATTTTTCAAGCAAAAAACCTTAACTAAACTAGCTTGAAACTTAGGGATAAGAAGGCTTAAGCATACCTTGATGTTTTCTTAATGTAAACTGAATGATTCCTTGTTCAAATACCTCTAAATTTTTGGTCTCCTTGGTTTGGACACAAAGTGGCAGCACCTCCCCTTATTTTTCGAAATTTTCCAACATGTTCTTGTATTTTAGGGAGGGGTATTTATAGACAAATGGACCTGCCATTTTCCCCTGGTTTAGGACACCCAAAATGCCAGAAAATAAGGTGGGTTGGTAGCCATCAAGTGCATCATAACTTCAGGTTTAATGAAGTGTCCAAACTCTAGATTTTTCCAAGCTTTATCCCTTAATTTTGCATTTTATTTAATTAAAAATAGTGCTATCCAAAAGATGCACGAAATTGGTCTTGAATTGGGCTTAATGTGAACCCCACAAATGGTCTAGGTTGGCTCAAAAAGATGGCCCACAAACTAATTCAAAATCCCAAACCATTCCGACACTTTATCAGTTACTATTCACTATTAACATTCTATAATTTTTTTAGACCTCCAGAGATTCATTTCTCTCCATGATAATTCACCTTTTAATATAAGAATATGATCTAAAAAATTTCAGAATTTTTTGCCACCTCTAGGTATTTGTTTTGAATTTTCTCCGATTAGGCCTCTATTAATGCCAGTGTAGGAAAATAAATTCTCTAAAATTAATTCCTAAGCTTCCCAGGTTTTGATTTTTGTAGTTTTGATACTTCCATTGGATTTAGAAGGTGATTTTATGTAAGAATATGTGAAGAACATATGTTTGGAAGTATTGAAATTGAAAATAAAATTTTTAGGACCTTAAGGGACCATTTGGCCAAACTGAATAAGAAGATAAGGAATTAAATTTTGATGAATCTAAGTTAAAATACGGATTCTACAAGAAAAATTGTGTGGGAAAGACCTATAGGAATTATATTAAGAATGATGATGCTAAAACCCTAAATTAAAGGTAAAAGGGTGGAAACTTTGGTCTGCCAGAAATCGGTGTGTATTTTGCAATGAATTGTTTCAAAGCCACCATCTAATCAATGAAGTTCTGTGTCTAAGTGATTATTCTAGGCAAGCTTTAGTCAGTTAGAGAACCTTAAGACTTGACTAAGCCTTTGTTTTTTGTTATTTTGGACCCGCTTTGTACTTATTTGTTTTGATAAATAAACCTTTCCATTCAAAAAAAAAAAAAAGGTAAAAAGGGTAGGGTTTTAGAAAGGATTATGTAATGGAATGGTGTTATTGATTTAGAATGTAGTTATTCTTGTTGTTTTATTGGCAATATTGTTGAGCAAGTGGAAGCTCAAAATCAAGGACAAGAGGCTATGAGTATCAAGGGCATAAGAGGTAGCTTAGAACTTATAATTTAATGTTATCTTGCTTGGTTGTTACTTTGTGTAATTCCTTGATTATGTGCCATGTTATGGTTAAACTTGTTTGATGAAGATGTGTTTGACTTGTTGCATTATATGCCTTGGCAAAATGCACTAATATATTGATGTCTGGAATGGTTTAATACCCTCTTTCATGGCATGAAAGTTAGTTGAATACTTTATGAAATTACTTGTAACATGCCTTGCTTGATTGACATTATAATTGTAGTTCTTTGCTATACTGTATGAACTTTATGTCCAAAGTAACACTACCAGGGGCCGCAAATGGTCATGGCAAAGGCAAGGAGGTGATCACATCTTAAAGAATAACTTAATGATATTGTATGAACTTTATGTTATAATGTTGTAAAAATTATGAGATGGTGAATAGTTGGCTATTTGAAGCTTGTAATCTATGTGAATATGCTTATTATATGCTACGAATTATGGTTCAAATGTACTTGAGTTGCTAAAGCTGGATCATGGCAAATTAAACATCTAAAGGATGAAAGTTGACTTAAAATGAGTTAAAGTTTGACTACATGTGATTTTGAGCAAATTAGAAATTTGGTTATGGAATTCTTTAGATCAATAGATCTTATTTTTAGCTTTAAAATGAGTGGTAATTAATAAAACTTGAGTTTTGCACAAAAGGTTATGTCCTTTCAAAGTTAGACATAAATTTTAAAAAATTAAAAAATTAACCAAACAAATAGTGCACCTTGACGAAAGAATTGAGCACACATGAGCCAAGATCAACAATCTTGAGGTATTTTTCCTTTTAAAGATATCATTGAAAGTTTCAAGTAGGACTTAGAAGTATATCATTTTGATTTTTCTACAATTAGCTATGATTTTTCAAAGTTGGATTAAATTTAAGGTTACAATAAATAGTAACCCAGGAAAAGAAATTGAAAAATTCAAATTTGCCAACTTAAGTTCTAAGTAAATGGTTCCAATTGCTTCCACTTGACATAAAATTGGGTGGTAAAATTAAAGTGTTTCACCTTTGGAGGCATTAGGTCATACATATATAACTTTTTACAATTTATACAAAACAAGTCTTAAGTGAAACATTCTTACTTTTACCCCTCAGAGTGTGTATTTGTAAACATTATGGTTCAAGTGGATCACGAAACAAGCCCGTTGATTGAAAATTGGCACATAATTACTCAGGTTACTATTCAGTGTTTAAATTCCAGCTTACAGGTCCAACTTCAAAAATTCATAACTAATTCTATAAAACTTGTAGTGAGGTGCTCCAAATTTCTACTTGAAGCTCTTTCAATTCTCTAGAAGAGAAAAAAAAAATGAAACTGGACTTATCCTTGACCAATTCATATAGTTTATTTATTGAAGATTATTGTTCATTTGGTAAATTCTGGAACTTTTAGATTTCTTATCTCAACTTTGAAAATTTGTATCTCTTAGTATGCACGTCCAAATAAGGTAAACTACCTATTTAATTAAAGCTTAGGATGTGCACAATAAGTCTTTCAAATTTGTGGATTAACTCATTCATTCAATTGGTCAAACTAGAGCTCAAAACTAACTGCTCCAGGACCTACGTTTTTCTCTTCACCTTTTCTTGCTTTAACTCTTTTTATTATTTTGGCATGCATAACTTGGGCTTACTCTTTCTCACACATTTTTATACATTTTCATTCATGCCATAGATATTCTAATCAATCACATTGCGTCATTGGAATCCATGAACATAATTTACATAATAGGAGAATTACACATTGAACATTAGTCTCATTCATTAATATCAATAATTCTCCACTTTCTTCTCCTTCATTCTCATGTTCTCCTTCATATAATCATTGCCCATATACTTGACCTAAATGGTTGGTTAGGGAGGGGTGAGATTCAGAAAAATCTTAGTAGTAAACAATACCATATTGGTTATGCTAGATGGATGCGAATGCATTATATGCAACTTGCTTATTCTCTTGTTAATTAGTGACATATTAGCATGCTTAATGCTACCTACTTAATACCCGGCTATGGAGACATAATCTACTCATCATAAATAGCAATTATAGCAGCCAAAACATGTCACAACAGTATTCAAACATCATGTACATATCAATACACAAGCATACAACATCAAGCAATGATAATAGGTAAGTTCACTACCTTGTACCATAAGCTTTCCTCTTGCTTTTCCTTTGACTCCGTTGGCTTCCCAAGCATGAGATCTTTTGGTCAACATTATCAAAAATCCTTTTGGATGTTCCAAGGTCCTAAACATAGCCATGTTGATCATACAATTCATTAGGACCAAGAGATTATATAAAGTTTAAGACTAGCTCTCTTGAACTTAACGTTTTCTCTAAATTTTAGGATTAGTGTTCTAGCTTTGTAACAATTGTTCTCTTAGGCCAACCCTACACAATTTTTCCCAAAGAATCTAAATATGAGTTTAAATTTATAAAAATCCAACTCCTTCACTTCTAAACTGTTTCGGCTGAAAGGCATGGATTAAAAATCCTAACTTTCCAACTTTGATTCTAATGTTTCCAAAGCTTGAGCTTTTAGTTTACCCTACACAATTTTTCATTTTAAATCCATTGGATGCCTTAGAATCATCAAAATCATGTCCTCAGGTACCAAACCTTTCATGGGCAAACAACACTCACAATAATCATAATCTTTCAAATTTCAACATAATACCACTTGAAACAAGCTATAACCAATGACTTTAGACTAGGTTTAACCTCAAAATCATCTTCCCCCAATCATAATAAATTTTGGCCAGCACCTCCCCTAAGGGGAATCAACAATTTTCAACCATGAAACTCAAGAAACCAAAGCAATATACAAGGTAGAACATAAAACTAACCTTGTATTCAAGCTTGTGTACCATAGTAATTGGTTTCTCCTTTGATTGATCTTCAAGAAACCAATTTGAAAGAGTTTCCCCTCTTGTTAGCCGAATGAGTAATTGTGAGGGAGGGAGAGTTCTATTTATAAGCCATGCCATAATTACTTGCCCTCCAAGTTCACTCAAATTACAATGCTTAGGTGTCAAAATCTTATGCAATCTTGACTAATTTCCATTCTTGAATTAAATCCAAATAAAATTGAATTTCAAAGTCAAAATTCTCTTCATTGGTAGCTTGACAAGTGGCAACAAAATCCTTTCCATTCATAGCTTGACAAGTGGTGCCTTTCTAGTCATGTTAAAAAAACAAAAGTATACTTTAGTGGTCCCTTTTCTCAATTCGGGTCTCCTGGAGGACTGAAATATTTGTCACATCACTTTTATTTTATTCCACTACCTCTTTTCTCCTCTTTAATGCCTTCATATGTGTTATGATTACCTCACATGGTGTATTAATGAGCCACAATTGCTTTTATTTTTTCTTTAGATATTTTCACCATTTACTCGGCTCTCATTTGTTGGGATTTCTTCCTGGCTTTTTGGAGCTCTAAAAATTATTCTATTTACTCCAAAAATTCCTTTTATCTTTAGAGAAAATCTGTGAATTTTCTCAAGCCATGACTCATCCTAGAGGCTCCACTTAAAAATCATTCTTTAAAATGCCCTTTTTTCAATATAATCGACTTTATATTTTATTAAAGCAATTCCACTGGCCTTCTGGGAGCAAGACTAATTTTATAAATTAGTACAACCTTTTAACTATTTAACCCCATTTTTACATACATTTTTGAGATTTCTTGTTACCTCAAATAATTACCTCAAACTTTGTACTTTTTACTGATCATAATTTTATAAATTCCATTTAAGTTGCTTCAAGGGTATTTTTGTTATTTTTGTTCACAAAAGAGTCTTAGAATATTATTTCTCATTTTTTGAGATTTTCCTAAAATTTTCTGTATACTTTTTATTTTTACCCCTATTGGTCGTAACTTTCTAAAGTTACGATTTAGTCCCTACTTGGATTTAACCTTATAAAGCATCTCTTTGAGGCTTCTAACTTAACCTTTAGCCATCATCTAGCCTCTTTTTTCTTTTTGGGCCTTTGAGACTCTCCTAGAACCTCAACATTACTTACAAGTTTTCCCTTTAGTAACTTTCTTACTTTGCAGTCAAGTCCCTGAAGCTGCTTTGACTTCCTTTCTCATTTTTGGGACTTCTGCTAAAAGGGGTCTAATATCCTATCCTATTCAGGCTAATTTTGGTATTTTTGGGCCTAAAAGTTAGGATGTTACATCAAGCACATAATTTATTATCATCCAAGGGGGTCCTCATACCAACTCTATTCTCTTTCCTTTGCTTCTTAATAAGTCAACCCATAAATGTTGCAATTTAAATGTGGAAGGGATGAAATTTTAGGAAAAATCTCAATAGTAATGAACCACAACAAAATGTCAACAATGTAATGCATGTCATGCTATATATCAATACAAGTATTATGCATCATTATATACATTGTGAACATCTCATGCATAAGATTTCATTACTATGCCATGAAAAAGGAGCATGCCATCATACAATTCAATTTCATAACTCAAATATGCATATTGCCAAGGCATCAAATGCAAGGACTTTCACACATCATAATACATCTTGCTCAACCACCTCATGGTATAACATAAATAGCAAACAACACATAAAGCACGTTAACATCAAGTTATAGGTTCTTACTATCTCTTTTGGAGCCTTAACTCCTGCCTCTCTTCCTTGCTCTTGGAGTTCTCTTCTTGATAATGCCAAATGCCTATCAAATATTCAGTAAGGCATTCTCAATTAGAATCCAAACCAACACATCCATACCTAATCCTCTTTAATTTCATATTAACTTCTAACTTTTGAGCTTGTTTTCTGATCTTTCTAAAATTAATCGTACATGCTATTCCTACATAATTTTGTATGCAGACTCTATTTCTAAGCTCAAAATTATCAAAATCTAACTCCTTCCCCCAAAACCAGCTTTGGCTAGACACAAAGTGTTTTAGGGTTCAAAATTCCATTTTCAATTTTAATGCTTTTAAACTCGCTTTCTCACCTTTACCCCGCACAATTTTTCATTCTAAACACATTGAAAGCATAAAAATCATCAAAATCCAACCCTAGAAAGAACTCTAGGTTTGGCTTAAATTCACCTAAGTTAGGAAAAGTTGGATTTCTTGCAAACTCATAACAAAACCACTTGATTCTTATTCCTTTCAAGCCTTTAAAAATGATTCTAACATCAATTTCATCTTGTTCTTACTCAATAAATTTTGTGCAGCACCATACCTTAGGGTTTCAAGATTCTAAAATTTATCAAAACCCATAACCAAGCTTAACAACAACAAAGGTAATGGAAACTACATCAAAAACCATGAGCATATTTTGTTATGGATCTTGATCTTGCTAAGTTTTCCTTGCTTTTTCTCTTCTCCTCCTCCTTCTTCAATTTGGTCTCTCCCTCTCCTTTCTCTATGTTGGCAGAAACTTGATCTTGTATGTATGGCTTGATTTTGGACATTCATTTAATCTATTTGCCATGTGTCCCTTGCCATCTTGATTCTTGACACCTAGCCCTCTCAGAGTTCCTCTTCATTTAATATAAATTCCAACATATAAGACACATCACATGCCACCTATCACACATATGAAGAAGGCATGATATTTTATTACATAATTCCAGTCTTCCACACTTAATCCTCAACAAAGTGTATTATTCCATTCATGTCCCTTCATCATTTTGGCATTAAAATAGGGAGAAAATTAATAGAAAATTCGTGTAAAGTGCAGCCCCTAGGTATTCCTCCACTGATTTTGCCATTTTGCATCGTATTAGGTACTTATTCAGGTCCTAACTTACATGGGACCACTAGGACATGTTCTGGCATCTATTTTTTTATCACAATTAACTTCACATGGCATTATATAGCACGTATAGATAAGAAGTGGTGCTTTTCCCTTTGTTCTTTCCTTAAAACACTTGATAATATTTATTTGGAAGTAAACTTAACAAAATTCTCTCTATCGGTCCATAACCCCGAGAATTTATCGCTAGGTACCAATACCACTTTTCATTATAAGGAATTTCTCTAATTCTCTGTAAGTCAAAAGTCAATCTATAGATGGTTTATTTTGACTTTTTCCAGATAGTATATAAATTGGTTTTAAATTCTATTAAAGCCAACCTCTTCAATTTCTAATGACGCAATTATTTCTAAAACCTTTGAAAATTCTTCAAGTATTATTTTTCCTTTTTTCTAATTATCTAAGGCCTCCTCATATTTTAAATAATTCACTTTTAGCTACTACACATAATTAGCGAAAACCGTGGGAATTCCGTAAATTCCTTCTAGGGGTATTTTTGTCATTTTTAGCCTTATATGAGCCTTTGGACCTCATTCCTATTTTTTAAAAAATTTTATGAAGTATTCAGGCCTACTTTCCATCATTGCCCTTTTGGCCTGAAACTTTTTAAATGTACGTTTAGGTCCCTGTTTAGGTTTAGCTTTAGGAATCCTCTTACTAAGGTTTCTAACATTAACCTCTTGACCTTTATCACCTCTATTCCTCATATTTGATCCCCTGAGAATTCACCGGAGTCTCTATCTTCCTCTTTTCTCAATCTTAGAAAATGTTCACTTTACAGTTTAGTCCCTAAGAATTCCTTTGTCTTTCCACAAAATCTCCTGGACTCTTACCAGAAGGGGTCAAGTAGCTTTAACATCTTAGGCAGGTTTCTTGCACCTTTGAGCCAAAATTTGGGATGTTGCATTATGAAATGAGGATTGATGATATTGTTATGTAATATTGAATAAGTTAATATATGGGAGTAGTCATAAGATTGAATGGCATGATTGCATGCAAAGAAATGAATATTTATGCATTATAAAAGTAAGGGGGATAACTTATCCCTAAATGAGCAATGAGCTTGTGATACAGTAGAAGTAAGGCAAACGGTTGAATTTGCCTATGAAATTTGGAATGCTTAAAGTATACATCTTGAGCTTTAGAACAAGTAGTAGATCACTTAAAATGGATGTTTGTGCTAAGAGATATGACTGCTCAAAATTAGGGTAGAGAAACTAGAAAGCATAGTTTTTACCAGTTTGAATAGTAAATTTCCATGAATTAACTGTACAAATTGAGAAGGGTTAAGTCTATATTTATATTTTTTTCCCATAGATAATTGAAAGATCTTTAAATGGAGACTTAGATAGCCTTACTATGATTTTTCTATAATTAGTTATGAATTTTTAAAGTTCAATAAAAAATATGAAATTTACTAATGAATGGTAACCCAAGAAATTAAATTTTGAATTTTCAATCTACAGGCTTATTTTATGATTTGCTTAAACTATAACACTTTTAGAAGCATACTAAAGGGGGTAATTAGAAGGATATTTCACATTACAACTGGATAATATTCCTAACCCAAGAAAATCACTAACCGTCCACATCAAGGCTACATGAAGGTTGAAAAGTTGCTTTTCGTGTGAGTCATATGTTTTAGCACCAACAGTCCGAAGCTCATCCAATTCTTTCATCAACGGTTGTATGTATAAGTCTATATTATTCCCTTATGCTTTTTTTTTCTAGGTATGATCATAGAAAAGAAAGACGAGGTTGGTTTCATGCACATCTAAGGTGGGAGATTGTATAGAATTAACCTTATAAGTGAAATACTATAACTAATTGTCATGTTATTGATGGGATTAAAACCATCAATTGCCAATGCAAGCTAGACATTTTTAGGATTGGTAGAAAAATTTGAAAACTTCAAGTCTGGATTCTTTTTAACATTGTGCCACCTAACATGCTCAACCTTTTTTTTTTACCACATATGCATTCTTTATGACCATGGCTAGGAATTAAATCATTAAGAAATATACTAACTATTAATTAAATAAATAAACTAAATAGCACATTCAAACAAATAGTACCTTGGAATCTTTGTAGGTTTCTTCTTTTGCCTCTTTCCTTTTCGTGTCTCCTTGTACCTATGATCTAAACCTAAAGGGTGATTACAAGATAATTTGGGCCATGGTTTTGGATATTTTGGCCCAAGGAGCATTAATTGAAAATCAACCCAGTTAGAGTCTGTTTATTTTAAGTCATTAATCTTCCTATTTATTTGTAATTTTTTTTAATAATGCCATGAGCGAAGAGTCATTAATTAGTATTTTGGTGCCATTTAATCATTATTGGCATATTATGATTTATTTATTATTATTTTTGTGGTTGTTCTTTTAGTTTAAAAGCCCAAAATATTATCCCCATATGAATCAGATTATCTTTCACAATTTGATTTTGTATACATATAATTAGATTTACTTCCATGATTTGATTAATCCCAACTTTAAAACATCTTTGCTAACCATTAACTCCTATCCATTCATGAATTAGTTTATTTTAAATAATCTAATATCCTTCCATATCCTAATTCCCTTTGTTAATTAATTCATTATCCAATAAAACCTATCACACAAATTAGATTATCTAAATAATATAATTAAAATAGTGTTAAGGAGCAAATTTAACATTAAAGTTTTCCCCAAAGAGCACCAGGCACCATAATATTTAGCAGGGGGCATGAATATGCATTAAGTTGGCAATTAGGAGCAAAATGACCACTTCCGTTATAGCATGAATGTTGACCAAATAAAAGAAAACAGTTTGACTGAAATGGTGAGGTGGCATATGAGATGGCAAATGGAAAATGGAAAATGGAAAATGAGAATAACATTTGGAGAAAAACTGAGAAATGGGAAATAAGACCATCGGCGAAGCAGGGAGATGAAGAATGCAAAGAGTGACAGAGAAAAGGAGTTGTAGGATTTGTGATTGTGGGAGAAACAGAGTGATTAGCGATTAGCGATTAATGATGGAAGAAAGAAAGTGTCATAGAGTCAGAGGTATAAAACAAAACTGAAGTCTAGAGAGGCAGAGAAATCTGTGGTAGTTCACATGAGGAGAGAATCTTTCCAAGTGATGCAAAGGACGACTAAGATTCCTGAATAGTAACTATCGATTTGGGGTAAAGATAGTTGTTTTATTATTATAATGGTGAAATGGTGTGGTCCCTATGAGTAATTTCTTGAGTTGTTTATTTCAGAGGGAAATGGCAACAAATAGGAAAGGTAACAGAGACAGAACTACAGAGGCAAATACGGAGCAAAATACAGAGGAGACTTTTAAACGAAGACATGCAAAGCTATTAAATAAGGTAAATGAAATTTGTCTACTAGAAAGAAATATCTAGGAAAGAATAAAGGCTCTGTTGCGTAAGGGACACAATATTATAGCTGAAAGTATTCCAGGAGTAGGGGTTGTGAATGATCGAGGGAAAGGTGAGAATATAGAGGTAGAAGATATTGATGACGTAGATGGTATAGATAGACTTAATGACATTGTGGAGCTAGTAAATGGATTTAATGTATTTGCTGAAGCAAGAGTAGATGGAATTTATAGTTCAAACAACATTGATATAGATGATAGGAACAAAAGGAAAGCAGTATTTTGTGAGGAGGTGGATGGATTTAGTGGTGAGGAAGAGAATGAGAGAGAAGTGAAAAGTGAATGTGATTGTGAGATTAAGAAAGTTGGTGGACCTGACAATAACAAAGAGAATGATAGTGAAGCTGATAATAGTAAGGATGAGAGTTAGATGACGTAAAGTGAGAGCTCAAATACTAAGGAGAGTGTGGAGGATGATTTCAAAGTGAATACAGAGGTTGAAGATGATGCTGGCTATGATAGTGATGTAGAAGAATTAGGCCTTGAAAATGATAATAGGCCTCCATAAGAGAGGTATATAGATGTTGGGCTTGATGAGCTTAAGGACAGGCCTTTTTTCATGCTAGGGATGACGTTTGTGGACAAAGAAGAATTGAGGAGGGTTGTTGATAAGTATGCCATTGAAAAGGGAGTTAATGTGAGGGTAGTGAGAAGTGAGAAGAGGTTGTTCAAAGCTAAATGTGAAGTGGCCTGCCTATTCTATCTATATGCCTCTAGGGATGGGCTAAATGTTAGGTTCAAGATAAATACATTATGCACTGAGCATACATGCGCTAGGGTTTGTAAAAGCCCTAGAGTTACTATAAGGTGGCTGGTAGAGTACTTTAAGGAGGAGGTACAGGTGAGTCCGCAATTCAGTATTAATGACATGAAGAGAGAAGTTGAGCATGAGTGGAAGGTGTATGTTAGCATATACAAATGCAAGAGGGCTAAGAGGATGATAAGACAAGAGACGAATGGCAATTTTAAGGATAAATTTGTAAAGTTGGAAGCGTACTATCATGAATTGAGCATATCGAATCCAAGGTCAGATGTTAGAGTTGAGGTTAGCTATGAAGTTAGTGTTTAGAAGGATGTATGTATGTTTCAATGCATCCAAGGTATGTGCTATGAATTTCTGGTTAGTTTCACCTGTTTAATTTAATTTTGTTAAGTAGTGTTCTTTCTTTTATTTCTATTCACCACATCGGTAATATATAAAGGTATGTCTATCCAAGTTAGGTAGAAATAAGGCTGTAGACCCTTCATAGGCTTGGATGGGACATTTTTAAAAGGGAAAGCTAGAGGTATTTTGCTAACATTCGTGGGGTAGATGCAAATGATTCCCTTTATCCCTTAGCTTTTGGTTTAACTCAAAAGGAAAATAGACATAGTTGGACCTGGTTTATTGGATAGCTACGAGCTTCACTAGAACTTGAAAATGGTGGTAATATCACAATCATGTTTGACATACAGAAGGTACACATGAAATATTATATTTGCATGTTAGTAATCTATTTTATTATGACATATGCATTTAACATGCTGATGAATGCCATTTGATAGGGCTTAGTAACAGCAGTGAGTGAAGTGCTCCCTGAAGCCGAGCATAGGCTATATGCTCAACACATATATGCCAACTGGAGTAAACAATGGAGAGAGAATGAGTTGAAGATGATGTTCTTCTCATGTGCATGGAGCACATTCAAAGAACAATCCAATGATAACATGAAAGAACTTAGAAGGCTCAGAAAACAAGTAGCCTAAGCAGCAGTTACATACAATCCCACAGCTTGGGTAAGAGCATTTTTCACCACTAGGTGTCAAACTTGGATGGTAGATAACAATGTTAGTGAGAACCTAAATACTTGGGTATATGAGTATAGGTTCCTTCCAGTAATTAGGATGTTTGATGGAATTAGGCTAAAGATAATGGAGAAATGGATTGATAGTACGTGCATTATTAGTACTTAGAAGGGAGACTATAGCCCAAAGTGCTTAGAGTTATTTGAGGCCAACAGGTTCATTGCTGCAACTTGTAGAATTAGTTTCAATGGTGATAAAGGTTATGAGGCAAGTGAGGGTCAGGTAGGCATATTGTTTATTTGAATAGGTGGATGTGCACATGTAGAGCAAGGGATTTAATTGGAATCCTATGCCAACATGCCATATGTGCTCTATCCTATGCCAAGATCGATCCCATGACATAAATCTCATGTTATTATCACAAGGACATGTTCCTAGCTAGCTATATGACTAAATTGCAACCTGTGAGGGGAAGGCACTTCTAGGACATAGAGAGATATCTTCCTATGCAATCTCCACCTATTGTGACCTTACTTGGGAGGCCGACAAAAGAAAGAGTGAGGGCTGAAGAACCATAAAGAAGGAAGAAAATAAGCTCTGCTCAAAATGCACAAGTCACTATAAATGAATTATCAGCTCCTTAACCTGAGAAATTAAGCAAGAAAGGTTCTACTAATAAATGGAGTCTTTGCAGACAACAAGGACACAACAAATCCACTTGCAAATAGGTAGTTTCTGTTTAATATGCTGGTTATCTTATTTAAATTTGTAGCTTATGCTAATGCCTTTTATTATATATAGTGCAGGCACCTCCTTTAAGTGATTCTCGGCCAAAAAGAACAAAGAGGACACATGACGCATATTTGGGGCAATCATCTCAGTAACTAGACTTGACTTAACCACCCTTAAGTGACATAACCTTCACAAACACAAGAAACCCAACCACCACAACCCCAGAAACACCACTTTCCACCTTCCCATCAAACTCGCAAGCCTTCTAGACCAACAAAACAGCCACCAAGAAGGACATGTGTCTATAAGCCTAGAACTCCATGTGGCATGGGAACAGACAAGTAGAACTATATACAATGTTAGTTCATCATCATCTTTCTTATTTAATAACTCTGTCCACAAAATAACCATTCTTTTTGTTGGTTTTGTTGCAACCTGGTATGCCTTCTTAAGTGGTCATTGATGAAGAAAGTCCATAGCCTATGGCTTATAATGCAGATCCGCAAGCTAAGTTTCTATACTAAATGAGAAGCAAATGACAGTGACAAGGACAGCAACAAAACAGAGCACAAGACAATAAGAGGAGGATTAAATTGAATGACCGAGGCACTATAATTGCACAGCTACCAACACTCCAATTCAAACCACCTGGGTTATAATAGAAGGGCAAGGTAGCTATTACAACAACCTAACTCCAAGCACAGACAAGGAAAGACACCAGGGCTACCTCAAGCAAATAGAGTATATAGGCTGTTAAGTTATTTGGTGTGAAATATTGTCTTTTGTCAATGGCCATTGTCTAGCATTTTGTCTTATGTTGCATAGACCATTATATGTGGCTGTATATTTTGTCAATCCTAAGTAGGCCATCTTTTGGGAGCATTTGTGACATGTACAAATCTCCCTTTTTATGCATTATGTATGTACAATGATATATATGAAGTTTAACCCATATTCTGTGCAAATTTCCAATTACATGTCACATCTCACACTGAAATTATGTCCAAATCTCCCATATTTTGTCTTTATATTTGGTAGCTTACAAACACTAATAAATTAGCGATGATGGCTGTTCAATTGCATTGCACCCATATGTCATTTATTATTCATTTGGATGGCCATTAATTTAAACTTTCCATATGTCATTCGTATTTTACTCGTTCAGCTTTTCCAAAATATTTGAACTATTAAATTCAAGAAAATTGATTAATATTCGACTTCATTAAATTACATAAATCAAAATATTATCAACTGATAATATCAATTACATGATATTATATAAACCAAACTATTCAACCTACTACTTCATTCACACTCTTCATTACATTATAGAACCAATAACAATCACACCTGTGTAATTAATAGGCATGCCATTGCCATTTTAAACTTCCTCTCCACCTTTCTAAGTTGATCGTCTTTTATCTGATGCTTGCTCTGCATCTCTCTCATTTGTATTTGCATTGAAGCTAACTTGTCTAATAACCGCTACCCATCATTTCCTTATCGCAGCATGCTATTTCATCGTAGAGTTTACCAATATTATCCAGTAGCTCTTTAATCACAGTATTAGCCCTCTCACTAAAATCACTATCATGCTAAGAAAAGTACCCACACCCACCACCTTATCAATGGAGACCTCAACCATAATAACTCAAATCCAAGCTCAAAATCAACTTCTATTAATTTACTGCTTACGTGGTCATAGTAACGACAGCCATAAAGCCTCCTCCTCGGGTTGCTGTCTATCCACACCATCCATCAAGGTGCCACCATCCTGTGGTGGCAATACTTCCTTAGCCCATCATAAGCATCCTCACGATTGGGTTGTCTTAGCAAACACACCCTCCTTCTGGATCTTTTGTTGTTGATGATGATGATGACGCCGTTTGCAATAAGGACCAGCTACTTCCTTCTTTAGTCTCGATTTAGAGCAAGTAGGTCGCCACTTCATTTAACTGTAGCAGAGCAAGTTGAGATGGGTCTCAACTAGAAGTAAGAAGAGGAGATTTGTGGGAAAAAAGACCAAAAGACGAAGTGAGAAGAGATCGCATCTTTGATGGAGCAAAGGAGGTTGACTTGCATCTTTAATAGAAGTAGAGGAAGTTGGTCGCTTCTTTAATGGAGGATGAACCTGCTCTACTTCTTTAAATGATCACATGGAGCATTTCTAGGACCCATAAAAACTTAACTAATAGATACTTACATGCTGTAACGGAAGTGGTCAATTTGCTCCCAATTGCCAACTTCATGCACATTCGTGCCCCCTACTAAACATTAAAGTGCCCGGTGTTCTTTTGGAAAAATTTTATTGTTAAATTTGCTCCTTGACCCATTAAAATATCCTAAATATTTCCATTTGTCCTCTAAGCATATCCACTAATATCTATCACGATCCTTTCTGGGTTTCTAAATTAAATTTTTTAGAGGAATCTTAGTGAGTTAAGAGTTTTAGTGAGAGTCTGGTTATTGGGTTATAAATGCCCCTTCTATATATGCTATTTGGAAGCAGATCAATCATGGAATTGTGAATAAAAATTTTCTTTTGACAAGAGTTTACTTTTTGGTTTTGTATTTTTGATAGAGTAATAGATGCACAAGAGAGTGATATACTAGTGCTTGTTATACTTAGAGTTCTTGAGCCATTGTTTCCTTTGATTGTTCATTTTCATGTACTCAATGTTTTTTAGAATGTGAGACATCTTCCACCAACCTCATTTAGTACACATCTAGAAGTATTACAGTTCAAGCGAATCATGAAATAAACCCGTAGATTGAAAATTTAAAATTTGATTCTTAAGTTATTATTCACTAGTAAATTTTAGATTTTTGGTCCAAATTTGATAATTTATAACTAATTATAGAAAAATTATGTTGAGGTGATTTAAGTCTCCATTTAAAAGTCTTTCAATTATCTACAGGCAAAAAATAATCATTGGTTCATTTCTTTACCCATTCATTCTATAATTATACATGAAGTTGTACTATTTATTTGGTCAAATAGTATATTTCTATATTCTCTGTCCTAACTTTAAACAATCATATCTCTTAGTAGGCACATCAATTTTAAGTGATCTACCATTTCTTTTAAAGCGTAGGATTTATACTTAAAGCATACCAAATTTCATGGGCAGATTCATTCATTTGCATTACTGTTATGCTTTCTCAAATTATAGCTTTGTGTTAGAATGTTTATCGCCTATTTGAAATTAACAACTCATAATCATTTCCTTTTATACATGCAACCATTCGAACTTTTCATAAATCATTCTCATGCATCATTATATTCAGTTATACACACCATTCTCATCATTTATTATTACATAATATTAATTGGCACATTTATTACATATATCATCATAAATAATTGCATTACACATCATAGTACAATTCTCAAATTCTTCTCTTTTTTCTTTGTTCCTCATCATGCATTCCTCTTTCCTTACACATCATACCTATTATGGTTGGTTAAGGGGGTAAGATTTTGGAGAATTTTAGTAGCAAATAATAACTACCCAAACATACATGGCAAGCTTGGCATTCATAACATGATTACAACTTAACATCTTAATAACATAGTGACATGCTTGGAGATCATTATGCATTTATTATAAAACACATAAACATACCATACATGCAAGCAAATACCAAGCATATAAGAGTAGGGTAAAGTTTGCTACCTTTAGCCTTTTATATTCAATCTTTTCTCTTGCTCCCTTTGCTTCTAACCATCAAGGTTGCTTGATCAACCTTTCCCATTTATCTTCCTTGATATCATAATTTCCATCCCGTTATTAGAGCCATGGAATTAATGGCATTCATACTTTACTCTTCAACATACATTAACCTCTAACTTTTGAGCTCTGATTCTAATCTTTTTAAAATTAATTTCATATCCTATTCTCTCATAATTTTGCATTTAAAATCCATTTCCAAGCTCAAAATTAACAAAATCGAACTCCTTTTCTTTCAAGTCAACTTGGCTAAGACATATAGGGTTAGGCTTCAAAATTTCATTTTCAATTTCAATGCTTCCAAACTTGCTTTCTTATCTTTACCCCACACAATCTTTTACTCTAGACACATTGAAAGTATAAAAATCATCAAATTCTAACCCCGACATACACCCTAGGTTAGGCCGAAAATGCATAAAGGTTAAGGGAAAGTTGGATTCTTTGCAATTTCATCACAAAACCACTTGATTCTAGTTCTTTTGCAGCCTTTAAACATGATTTCATCATCAATAAATATTTTTTTATGGCTTAATCAATATTAGATAGCATAAACACTTAGGGTTTTTATGTTTAGAAATCTCAACAAAAATCATAACCAAGCTTTGCAAGACATAGAGCATTACAAATAACATCAAAAACTATAATCTTACTTTGTCTTGAAGCTTGGATTTGTTTTGAACTCGAAACTCTTCTTCTTCTCCTTTTTCTCCCTAAAGTTTTGTGCTTCCCATGCTCTTCCTCTCTTGACCATCCAAACACAAAAATGGGTAGGAGAAAGGGGTATCTATAACGCTCTAGTTACTATTTACTTTGGGTTAATCCAAGTTACCTTTATCATTTTACCATAACACATATCTCTTGATTAAACTATGTGTTCCATGATCTTCCCAAATGTCCAATGACCATGCTATGTGTCCCTCTTTTAATTTTTCCCATGTGTTCTTAATTAAATTGAAGAATAGTTTGAAATCCTAAGTAATTCCTTTCCAATTTTGCCCTTAACAAATTATATAATTCCAACCTTATCCTCTTTATTAAATTAACATTAAAAATAAGTAGGAAAATAAGGAGAAATTTGTGCTCCCTCTCACCCCTGACTATTCCTCTGCCTATTTTACAATTTTACTCTGTATCAGATACTTGTTCGAGTCCTGACTTACTTGGTAACACTAGGACATGTTTTGGTATCCTTTTTTATCACAAATTACTTCACATTGCATTATATATGCATGTATATATGTTGGAAATTGTGCCCTAGGGGCCAATCATTATGTTTTGAACATTGTTCATTTATGAATTTATTAATTACGTTATCATATTATTTGCATGTTTACTGTGATGACTATCCTTGGATAACTCATGGTTTATCCTAAATGTCCCTGGTCGGTCATCTATGTGGGAGCAAAGATGAAATAAGACCAGTATGACTTTAAAGATATATAGAGATATAAATTAAAGTCATAGGCACATGTAAGAGTACAAGGTGTTGGACCGACCTGCTATGAGAGAGCTGCATGGGTTAAGTCATAAGCTTCTCTCATATACAAACCATATCACTGTCCCCTTTGACCTGAGATCATCATGGATTCCTACATGAGAGACGCTTAGCTTTGACCTAGTCAAAAGTCACTTTTGACCGAGTGATCATAAAGACTATGTTCAGGCTTAGTGGTTTTTCATGCGGAGGAATGTGAATGGTCAAGATGGAATTTGTCCCTCACATTCGTAGAGAGACATTACTGGGCCCCTCGATGAGTGAGTCTGAGAAATGTATGGCCATACTATAATGGAAAGGTAGTTCCGTTTCTATACTCAGACTACTCAGGGATCGAGAAAGTAACGGTCATGAATAGGAGGATGACGTTCTCCATGCCTCGTCCATGACCAAAATGTCGTGTGATAAAAGGGACGCGATATGGTTGTATGAAAGGTTACATCGTTCAACGATCCTCATATGATTTGGGTAGTCATGATGTCTTGCTAGAGACCGCTTACGACTTGTGAGTCATTATAGTTAATGGCCCACTGCCAACTTCATATGGGCCTACAGGGTCGCACACAAAATAGCCCAACACGAGTTATGATGTCCAGATTCATTGAATCTAGGATATGTCCAGATTCAATGAATAAATAGGGTGGACGTGTATATATATATATATTCGTATATATATATTATTATATAAATATAAGAGATATTAATTGTTAGATTTAATTTATAAGGATAAATTAAATATATAAATTAATTCCGTCATCTCTTTATTAAATAAATAAGTGAATTAAATCTGTGAGACGGATTTAATTTAAACCATATTTATTTAATTGTTCTCTTATCTGATTAGGCAATATTTGATATTGTATTAATTTCGGAATTAATTTAGAGTTAATTTCGAAATTAAATATTATTCATTAAACCTATAGCATCCTATATATTTGATATGAGGAGCTAGGGTTTTAGGTGTGAGAGTACCAACAGATAAGAGACGGCCTAAGAGAGATAAGAGTGGACGGATTCTCTGAAAACCCTAGACGGACATAGACGCTAGCACGTCGTTCGAGGTTGAGGGCTACTCGTGTGGATACCGGTAGAGGAAGCCGACCGGAGTTGTCAACTTTGAACGATAAAGGAGGCGAGCAGAGGCATCCTGAACGGCGGAATCACCAAGCCACTCGGAAACCGAACACCGAAGGTAATACTTCTTACTACCTGACTTAAACGCGATCGATAGATCCGGGCAAGGGATTGAAAGTTTTAAAATTTTGTGTTGTTTTCTGCTGCGCGTCGTCTTTCAATTCCCTTCAATATAGAGAGAGATGGTTTTTCCCTATCTCTCTATTAAACATTTAATGATATTTATTTCAGAGTAAACTTGGAATTCTATCAGTTCATGACTTTGAAAAGTCTGTCTCTGGGTACTATTAACTCCTTTTTACCATTGGAAATTTTTGTAATTTTTCTCAAGTGAAACTTTAACCTATAAGTAGTCTATTTTGACTTTTCCTAGATACTACTCTCTTTGTAAAATTCAATTTTAAATTATTCTAAAGCTAAGCTTTTTACTTTTAAGGGTCAGGGATAATTTTACAATTTTACATAATTCTTCAAATAATTAATCCCTATTTCTATCTTATTATTTGAGGTCTCTTCATATTTTAAGTAATTAATTTTGGCTAATTTTCTCTTAATTGGCCAAAATTTTCACAATTAACTAATTTACTAAAAATTCCTTAAAAATTCATTCTAAGGCTACTTTCATCATTTTTAACCTCAAGTGGGCCTTTATACCTTATTTCTCATTTTTGGCATTTTGGGTACACTTTCCATCATTACTCTTTCCGGCTCAAAACTTTTCAAAATTATGATTAGGTCCTTGCTTGGGTCTAGCCCTAGGAACCATCTCATTAAGATTTCTATCATAACCTTGCCCATTTTCATCTCAATTTCCCATACTCAGCCCCTAAGATTTCATTAGAGTCTCCATCTTCCTTATTTTATGGTCCTAGAAAATCTTTACTTTTCAATTTCGTCCATAGGAATCTTTCTATCCCTTTAGGAAACTTGTGGGACTTTTGTCAAAAAGGGTTCGGTAGCCTACCCATTTCAGGCTATTTCTTGCACTTATAGGTCCAAAATTTGGGATGTTACAGAATGTGTGTTCATTAGGTTCTTAATTTCAAGATTACTTGTCTTTTTCTTATTCTTGTTATTTTATTTCTTTGTTGCTTCCACTACTCATTGCTCAATTTGTAATTTTTAAGATCAAGAAACAAGGAAAGTAGATACTCCAATGAAGTCTTGGGGGCCTGGTAAAATAAATGATGATGAATATGGGTCAGATGTTATCATAGAGACCTCGATGAGATGGTTCCCAAAGCTAAACTCTAGTAGGGATCTAATCGTACTCTTAAAAAGTTTGAGCTAAAAAGGGTAATGATGAAAAGTATACTTAGAAATTCTAGGAAACATGAGGAATTTAAAACCAACTAAGGGTTGGAATAAAATAGTAAAGATAAAGATGAAACAATTTTTGAAGTGAAATCTGGTAGAGATCAAATTGTCATTTTGAAAAGTTTTGGTCAAGGAAGGGTGATATTGAAAATTATGCCTAAAATTCCTAAAAATTTTCAAAAATTCATGGAAAATAGAGTAAAGTGTGTAGAACAATATTTGGGGCCCAGAAGATAAAAACAGACTAAGAATGATTTATTAGAGAATTTTCTATAATTACAGGAATTTCGAGTAAATAGGAAGAAAATTAGTCAAAATCAATTATTTAAAATATGACGAGGCCTCAAATAATCCAACAGAGATGGGGAATAATTATTTGAGAAATTATATGAGATTGTAACATTTTTCTTAACCCTTGAAAGTGAAGATGATGGCTTTAAAATATTTAAAGTCAAATTATGTCAATAAAAGATCAATTTTGAGAAAAAATTGAATAAAACAGTTACGGG
Organism: Neltuma alba; assembly: GCF_004799145.2. Taxonomy (NCBI): domain Eukaryota; kingdom Viridiplantae; phylum Streptophyta; class Magnoliopsida; order Fabales; family Fabaceae; genus Neltuma; species Neltuma alba. Next base: position 35,321 of record NW_021635218.1, read on the forward strand.
TCAAATTTTGACTTGGAAAAAATTAGTAAGCTTCCCTACAATTGAAAAAATTAATGGTGCATAGGAATAAATTTTTGGAACTATTGGATTAGACAGGATCAAAGAAAAATTTAACTGATATGGTGTAGTTATATAGGGGAATAACCTAAAGTTATGCGGGACAACCTTTTTCCTCAATTTTTCTACTATATGTGTTGCCATTTTACAAGGGGAACGACAATGTTGGAATTATATATTTTATCAAGGGAGAAACTTTAGAAAATGATTAACATAATAGATTATAAGGCACATAAAAATATGTTTTACATACATAGCAAGATCATGAGACATAAGGCAAGATCATGGACACATGGTGACCCTGATAAATACTTGGCAAGATCATGGAGTGCATAGCTTAATCAAGAGACAAATGGAAAGATAAATGGGTATATGGTAACTTGAATTAACCATAAGGTAACATAGTAAATATAGACTATTATAAGTATCCCTTTCCCCTTCTATTTAGTGAGATTTTTGGCCAAGAGAGGTCTTGAGGGATAGAATGTCAAATCCAGTAATTTGGTAAATAAGAGTAGAGATGTTCCTAGACACTTAAGGTCCAGAATGGTAGGAAGAAATGAGATGACATAACTCTTAAGGTTAAGTCATTGTCAGGGTAAAAGTGCAATTTCTAAAAGTTACGGGCAAGTTTATGTAATTTTGGAAAAATTGTATGAAATGGAAATTTTTTGCATTGTTCGGCCAGGTTTGAAACTTCATCATAGGATGTGATCTTATGAGTTTTGATGCTTCCATTGGGTTTAAAATGGAAAATGGTGTAGAGTAAACCTACAGGGCAAGCTTGTGGCCTAAAAGGTGAAAATAGAATAAAAGTAATTTATTTGAGAATTTTCTGTAATTATTGGTATTTTTGGCTAATTAAGAGAAAATTAGCTAAAATAAATTATTTTAAATATACAGAGGCCTCAATAATTTAGAAAAAATGAGAGAAAATTTGTTGAGAGATTATTACAAATCATAAAATTATTCCTGACCTCTGGAACTATAGAGAGTAACTTTAAAAATATTTAAAGCCAAATTATGTTGGTAAAAGGCCGATTTCGGGAAAAATTGAATAGAAGGAGTTATAGGTTGAATTTTGACTTAAAAAAATAGGAAACTTCTACTCAATAAAAGGGAGTCATTAGCACAAGGAAATAGATATTTAGAATACTGGATTGATCTAGAAAAAATTTAATCGAAATGGTGGGAGTATAGAGTGGAACAACCTAAAGCTTAGTGAAATAATTTTTCTCCAAAATTTTTATTATTTTTGGCACCAAATATGAGGAGTAGGATATGGATGGAATTATACAACTTGTTTAAGGGTATAATTAGAGAGGTTAAATTATAATAAAATATTATTTTATAATCCCATGGGTAATAGGTGGCATGACATGTGACATGATTATGGAGGTGAAGAGAAGATCATAAGACAATTAGCCATGGGAATTATGACATTTCACTAAGGCAAAAAAGGAAATCCAAGAAAAATTTTTTGTCTATAAATGCCCTCTAATTCAAATAATTTTGGTGAAAAAGTAAAAAAATAGAGAGGGAAGTTTGTGCTCTTGAGTTTAAGAAAGAGGAGGATGGAAACCAAGTTAGCTTCAAGCAATCATTTAAGGTAAGTTAAGACATTCAGTAAGGATTTAATTGTCTTGAATAGTGATTGTTTTGGGATTGATTTAGATGGATAAAAATGACTAAAGCCCTATGGAACCTTACTAGCCAAAATGCCATATAACTTGTCATGAATGATTAGAAGATGGCATAGGGATTAGAGGATATAAAATGGTTCAAAACATGTGTTTTAACTTCGTTTATAAAAGAGCTCAACCTGTGACATATATATATACATGTTTTGGCTAAGAGAGGATCATGAGGAGAGGGTTTGATATATGTTAATTTGATGCTTTTAATGAGCTTAAGAGGTGAAATTATGTAGGATTATGTTGAGGACATGCGCTTAGAACTGTTGAATTCAAGAGGCATAACTTTCATCTAACATAGGATCTTAGAAAAGGAATTAGATTTTGATAAATCTAAGTTTAAATATAGATTCTACATGAAAAATTATGTAGCAAAAGCATATAGGAGTTATGTTTAGAAAGATGATGCAATAACTCCAAAATCAAGAATAAAGGGTTAGGGTTTTAGGTTAAGTTTTTAATGAAGTTATTTGAGTTGATATTTATAGTGCCATTATTGTGTATTTGATAGGCAATGATCTTTGGACAGAAGGAGACTCAAGAACAAAGGCAAGAGAATAAGAATCAAGGATTAACCAAGGTAGCAAGGACTTATAATGTTAGTGTTGACTTGTATTGGTTGTTTTTACTATGTGTTCTATGCCATGGTGTAATTGAGTTAGTTATGATAAAATGTGTTTAACTTCTTGCATCTATGCCTTGGCAATATGCATATAGTGTTAAGTTATTTAATGGTATGATTATGTGCTACCTTTCCATGGCATGATGTTATAAAAGAATGCATAAAAATGTTGATTACATATAGCATAAATTAACCTTGCATTTTAACATTATGATAATTGTTCTTTGCTACTAAGATTTCTTTGAAATCTCACCCCCTGTATATCTAATTGACACCACTAGGGATTGCACTTCAAAGGAAAAAGAGAATAATGTGGAGGCTGAAGGGAAATTTGCGTGGAATGTCATGCAATTATATGTTTGACTATGTTATGTAATTAGGAGCTTTGAATATATTTATGTAATGTTATGCAAATTTTAATGGATAGATGTTACATCCCACCAAATTTGACCTTATGAATGTGAATAATAAATTAAACAGAGGGTCAAATAGTAAAGTAGACTTAGAGGCGAAATGACTTTTGAGTTGACATCTGACTATTGTCTGGACTGATATTTTTGAAATTGTCAGTCCAGGAAGGACAAAATGGAAAAATTGGAGAAATATTTCAAAAAATTCCTGAAAAATGATAAAAAGATAAATTAGAGGTTTTAGAACTCTATTTGAGTCCTAGAGGTAGAAATAGTTTATTACATAATTTTTTGTAAATAGAGGTTTTTCAGGAAAAACAGTGAAAAATTAGCCCGAAATAATTATTTTAAATACATAGAGTCCTCAATAATCCTGGAAAAAATATGAGCAAATTACTTAAGGATTTATTGGAATTTATAAAATGATTTTAGGGCCTAGAAGTACAGGAATTAATTTTAGAGAATTTATTTTCAAAAGACTTACTAATAAAGCCTTATTTGGAGGAAATTCAAAATAAATAGTTAGAGGTGAAGAAAAATTCTAAAATTTTCCAAAATGAATTCCTATATTAAAATAGGATTTTTCATGGAGAAAAATATGATTTTGGAGGCCTAAAATAATTATGAAAAGTTACAAGTGAATGTAACTGATAAACTTCATTTTTACTTGGAATCGATATTTTATAATTGGGCCATCTTTTTGGATCATTCTAGATCAGAATTGGGCCTCATTTTGGGCCAATTAAGCCCAAAGATTTCATGCAAAACATGGCCCAACATTTAAATGGATTTAAGCCTAAATTAATCCTAAAAATCAATGAAATATTCTTGGAATTTGGACACTTGGCAAGATTAGAAATTTAGAGGCATGTGATGGCAGCCACTTAGCCTCTCAAGTGGCAGCATAACATGAAACATCCTACCTTTAACCCCTCAGAGTACGTGTTTGGAAGCATTATGGTTTAAGCGATTCACAAAATAAGTCCATAGATTGAAAATTTACAACAGAACTTAAAGTTTCTCCAACTTTTAGTCCAGGCCATGACTTGGTACCTCTAGGTCGCGACTTGAGTCCATAGAGTGTTTCGGTTGCGACTTGGTACCTTCAAGTCATGACTTGAAGTCATATGGATTATTTTTACTTCTAGGTCGTGACCTCAACTTCCCAGGTTGCGACCTGGGGTCACAGAGAACTTTTGGGTACTGTTCACTAAGTATTTTCCAGAATACAGGCCCAATTTCAGGAGGACATAACTCTTAGCACACACATCCATTTTAAGTGATGTACTACTTGTTTTAAAGCTTATGATGTTTACTTTAATCACGTCAAATTTTATGTCTTAACTCATTCATTTGATAGGTCAAATTGAAGCTGGAAACTGACTGCTTCAGGACTTGTATTTTGTCCATTAAACAATTCTTACTTTAATTCTCCCTTTATTTGAACATGCAACAACTAGCGTTATGAATTTTCATTCATTCATATACTTTGAGTTGCATGCCATTACATTATACATCAAATATTACATCACATTTCATGCTTGACATATCCATAATTATTACATAATTAACAATGTCAATCAGTACATTGAAACCATATAAATTTTCCACTTTCTTTGCTTCATCTTCTTGCCCTTCTTCATGCATGCCTTCTCTTTATCATTTGACCTACTATGATTGGTTCAGAGAGGGTGAGACTCAGGAGAATCTCAGTAGCAAACAATAACCACCCAAATATATATGGCAAGCTTGGCATTCATAATATGCTTGCAACTTAATATTTCTATAACATAGTGACATGTTTGGAAATCATCATGCATTAACCATAAAACACATAGGCCTATGAAAAATTTCAAACATATTCACAATCACAATGCATGAGTTCATAAAACCATATAAACACAGAACATGTCATACATGCAAGCAAATACCAAGCACATAAGAGTAGGGTAAAGTTTGCTACGTTGTGTCCTTAAGTTTTCTTCTTACTCCTTTTTGCTTCCAACCATTAAGGTTACTTGCTTAACCACATCCAAACCTTCTCTTGAATACCTCAAGGTCTTAATCACAACCACAACGGTCACATTACTCATTAGGACCAAGAATTATACAATATGGAAGACTTATGTCCTTAAACTTAATCCCTTTTTCCTTAATTTATAATATAGTGTTCTAGTTTTGTAAAAATTGTTTCCTTAGGCCAATCCTACAAAATTTTACTCATAAAATCTAAATATGAGCTTAGATTTATCAAAATCCAGCTCCTTCCCCTGGTCCTAGGCCCAAATCGAAATTTGCCACTTAATTTTCAGTTTTGATTCCAATGCTTCCAACTTCATTCTTTCTTTTTATCCCTACACAATTTTTCATTTTAAACACATTGGATGCATCAAAATCATCAAAATCATATCCTAGGCACAAGAACCAGGTCTGGTTGAAACTTTTTCTCAAGTTACATAATCATGAAATCCAACCAATTTCAGCATAAAACCACTTGATCCATGTTCCTTTCAAGCTGTTGAACATTATTCTAACATCAATTTCATCTTCCCCTACTCTTAAGACTTTCGTGCAGCATAAGCCCCTAGGGTTTCAAGCTCCCAAAAATCATTAAAATCCATAACCAAGCTCAACAGCAACAAGGGTAGTGAAAACTACATCAAAAACCATGAACAAACCTTGTTTTAGAGCTTGATCTTGCATATAACCACTTGGCCTTTCTTTCTCCCTCTTCTTTCTCTCTCTAGAAACCATTTTGCTAGAGCTTCCCTAAGGTTTCCTCTAGGTTGGATGAAAATGAGGGAGGGGAGGGGGTATTTATAGAAAATAAGACTGAATCTAGGCCGTTGATCTTAAAAATATGTGGCTTGATCTGGGCCATCTATTTTCTCTTTTAATCTTATGGTGACAAGTGTCTTATGACATCATGCTTACATCATCAAGCCACATGTCCCCAATCCAACTGTACATGCGTCTTGCATCCGGCCGTACACCTGTCTTGTATCCAACCGTACACTTGTCATCTATCTTTTCCCCATCTGACCGTACACTAGTCTCTCTCATGTCCCTTCATCATTGTGGCATAAAAATAGGAAGGAAATTAATATAAAATTCGTGCAAAATACAACCCTTAGGCATTCCTACACCTATCTTGCCATTCTGCACTGTATAGGGTACTTTTTGGGATCCTGACTTTCCAGGGACCACTGGGACATGTTATGGCACCATTTTCTCTCCTCAAATAAATCCACATGGCATTATATAATATGTCCAAAGAGAGAGTGATGCTCTTCCCTTGTTCTTCCATTAAAATAATTAAAATAATTAAAAATATTTATTATAGAGTGATCTTGACCGAATTCTTTCTACCGATCCACAACTCGAAGAATCTATCTCTGGGTACCAATACTATTTATTCATCACAGGGAATTCCTTTAATTTTTCTTAAGTCAAAAGTCAACCTCTAGACATTTGACTTTGACTTTCCTCTGATAGTATGTAAATAGGCTTTAAATTGCATTAAAGCTAATCTTTTCATTTTCTGGGGACGAAATTAGTTTTAAAACCTATGATAATTCCTCAAATATATTCCTCCATTTTTTTTCAATTATCTGAGGCCTACCTATATTTTAAATAATTCATTTTCAATAATATTCAAAATCAGTCAAAACCCTAGGAATTCCACAAATTCCTTCCAAGGGCATTTTCATCATTTTCAGCCTCACACAGGCCTTTGAACCTTATTCCCATTTTTCTAGAATTTTTCTAAAGTGCCCAGGTCTTAACCTACCATTTCCCATTTTATGGGATTTTTTTAGGATTTTCAGGCATAATTTTCATTTTTGCCCTTTCTAGCCCAAAACTTTGTAAAACTACAATTTTACCCCTGTTTTGGCTTAACCTCAAAATTCACCTCATTGAGGCCTCCAACATAACCTTTGGCCTATATTTATCTCTATTCCTTTTTCATGGGCCCCGAGACTTCTTTCAAGTCTCTAACTTTCTCTTTTCTCAGTCCCAGAAAACTTTCTTTTTACGATTTAGTCCCTGGGAATCTTGCTGTCTTTCGAGGGAATCTCTAGGACCTCTGCCAAAAAAAGTCTGGTAGCCTGCCTATTTCAGGCTAATTTTGGTACTTCTAGGCCTAAATTTTGGCATGTGGCATAACACGCCACAATGGAAGGGGAGGAGTCAGATTTTGTGCTATATAAATACCCCCTAATTACACTAAATTGGCCAAAAATTGACAAAAGAGGGGAGGTGCTGCCAAACTGAATTCTTGAGCTTAGAAGTGAGCCTTAGATAGTGCATTTGAAGGAGGAAATACCAAGCTTTGGTCAAGGATTTATCAAGGTAAGTTTGAGCTTTATTTTGGTTGAGTTTAAAGCTTGTTATAGTTAGAAATTTAAGTTGCAATCTAAGGTTATGGTGTTGCCATATTTGGATCAAGTGAAGCATGACTTAGGAAAGGATAGAATCCTTGAAAATGAGTTGAAACTATCATGTTTAAATGGTGTTTTGATTGATTTTTGGAAGAAAACCAAGTTAGGGATTTCAAGACATACCAATCGGCCACCATGGTTTCTTGAGGTAGAAGTTTGTTTCAATGTGATTTGATAATTCCAATGAGTTTAAAAGGTGTTTTTGTATAGGAAAACATGAAAGGAAAGTATTTAAAATCATTGGAATCAAAATAGAAATTTTGGAACATAAATCCTGCCTATTCGGCCAAAGGGAATTGAAGTACTACTCGTTTTAAAGTTAAAAATAAGATCTATAAAGCTAAAAAAATTTCAAGTCAAGACTCATCCAATTGCTCAAAATTTCATTAGTTAAACTTTACCCTGAAAAAGTCAACTTTTATCCCCTTTTTATGAAATTCTTGCCTTTTTCTTCTCTTTTCAATCTATATAACCATTCTAATCACATATCACATGTTTAAATATGATCCCTTAATCAAACATTCACATGTAGAGCATCCTTGATCATTAATACAATATTCTAATATAGTTCACAATAATACATAAGAATTCATAATAATTACAAAACATATACATAGAGTTCAAATAACTTCTATATGATTCCATAACATAATTCCTTCATGGAAATGCCATCTCCTTGACCTCGTAGATTGAAAATTTGAAATTTAATTCATGGGTTACTATTCACAGGTAAATTCCAGATTTTTGTTTGAGATTGAAAATTGATAAAGAATTATGAAAAAAATTGTATTGAGGTGTTTTTAAGTCTCCACGTAAAGCTCTTTCAATTCTTCACGGAGAAAAAAAAAATACTTATTGTTCATTTTCTTACTCATTCATTCTAGAGTTACACATAAAGTTATACGGTTCATATGGTCGAACAATACATTTTCAGATTCTTTATCCTAAATTTGAGTAATCGTATGTCTTAGAACACACATAGATTTTAATGATTTACTACTTGTTTTAAAGTTTAGGATGTGTACTAGTTGCTCATCAAATTTCATGAGTAGATTCATTCATTTATCATATTTTTGCTCTGTCTCAATTTAATTGCTCATTATGGGGTAGTTTATCTCTTTATTTTCATTATCACACTATAATCCACCATTATCATGCATGCAATCATCCCATTTATTTATTAAGCGCTCCCATACATTATCATAATCAATCATACAAGTCATTCTCATCTTTCCTCATTACATAACGTTAGATACATGTTCATGAATATTTCATCATGAAGAGTTACATTACATGATATAACTTTACATACTAAATCCATTGCTCTTTATACCAACCATTTACTCATGCAATTAGGCACCATAGCACGTTTTAATATATATATATATATATCTGTGTGTATAACAAAATACCCCAAAGGATCATTCATATAGGTCACAATACAAAACTCCACATATTTCAAGAGAAAGGTTTAAAGCAATGAAATATCACAAAATATGGCATTCCTTCAAGACATAGCCATCTCCTTTCCTTTCTCCTTTGAAGTAGTAGGGCCTAAATAGTTTGTTTGAACATTGGAAGTGTAATATTTCATGAAAATCTTAGTAGCAAAGCATCACAATTGAAATGTTAACAAGTAAGGTATAATATGCTACATGTTACTAGTCATTTCATACTTCTCTACATGCATATAACATGGAAAGGTAATAACATGCTTTCTTAATCATTAAACTTAACATTGCACATAGCCAAGGCATTTTATGCATAGAGTTAAACATATCATCACATAACCATTTCAACCACATCATGGCATAGTAAAACATAACATACACATAGTCAATATGCAATGCAAGTCAACATAGAAATTGTAAATGTTTACTGTGTCACATCTAATAATATGGTAAATAGGAGCAAGGATATTCCTAGACATTTAAGGAATAGGAAGAAATGAGAGGACACAACTCTCAAAGTTAGGTTAGTGTTGGGGCAAAGTATAATTTCCAAAAGTTACGGGTGGGTTTATGTAATTTTAGAAAATATGTTAGAAATTTCCAAAAATTATGGAATAATTCTGGAAACTAGGGAAAAAAAGCCCCTGGAGAGTATAGTAGTCTCAAAGAGTTAGAATTTTAATGAGAAATATTTATTATGAATTTCCAGTTAGTTTTGAAAGTTTGACTAATTAAGAAAAATTGGTCAAAAATTAATTATGAAAAATATTATTAAGGCTTAGAAAATTGAGGAAAAATAGGGATAATGTACTTTGAAATTATATGACAGTGTATAAGTAGTTTTTTTCCCAAATTACCTTTAGAAAAACTATAAAGGAATTTAAGGGCTAATTAAGCCAAATTGAGACCTTTATTTAGAAAATTCCAAATAAATACTTTTAAGGATGATTAAATTCTGAGAAAATCCTCAAGGTATCCCTAGGAATTATAAGAGATTATGAAGTAGAAAAGAGCCCCTTAAATGTTCTAAAATTTCTTAATTTTCTTCCCGAGTAAAGAATTCACTATGGAAAGAAAAATAGTTTTCTTCTTTACTATTAATAGAAAATTGGAATCGTAACAAAGGAGGGCATTTTGGGAAGAGAAAAATAAGAAGAATGTGTTATGAATCTAACAGAAAATAATTACAGTGGCTAGGATACTGTAATTATAGAATAGAAATTGTTTTCAGAGCAAAGTGCACTGATAAAGTAAAAAGCACTCTCTTATCTTTTACTTGACTCACATTGTGTCACTTATCAAGCCATAAATAGAGAGTATAAAGGTTCCACTTGTCAAGCCAAGTATGGAAAGGATTTTGACTTTGGAAAACCATTTTCATTTGGAATTAAATTAAGAAGGAAAATTAGAAGGCTTAGGGTTGTGATACCTCATCATTGTAATTAGCTTGATCTTGGAGGGCTAATGCAAGAGGCTTGGCTTATAAATAGACCCTTCCCACTCTCACAAGACACTATTTTCGCCCACCCTTAGGGAAACTCTTGCAATTTTATTTCTTGAAGAGCAATCAAGAGAAAGCTACCTAGTTTGATTATCTAAGTTTGGATACAAGGTTAATAGGATGTTCTATCTTGTTTCTTGGATTGGATGGTTGAAAAATGTTGTTTCCCCTAAGGGGAGGTGCTAAAGATTTTGATGTTAAATCTAGTTGAAACACATTGGATAAAGCTTGTTTCAAGTAGTATTGTGCTGGAATTTGAAGGATTGCATGATATGGAAATGTTGTGTGCTGTTTGACCAACCATGAATCTATACTATAGGATGTGATTTTGATAGTTTTGGTACTTTCATTGGGTTTAAAATGGAAAATGACGTAGGGTAAACCTAAAGAACAAACTTTGAAAACATTGGAATTAAAGTTGGAATTTTAGGGTTTTTAGGGCACCCTATTTGGCCAACACTAGTTGAGAAAGAAGGAGTTTTCTTTTCATGAATCCAAGCTCATATTTGGATTTGACATGAAAAGTTATGTAGGATTGACATAAGAGGATAATTTTTAGGTTAAAGGAAACAAAGCTTCAAAATAAGTCTTGTGTTATTCATTAAGTCTTGTCATTAAGTCTTGTGTGGTTCAAGTTGTAATGTGGTTTCCCTTTTTGTAATGTGATGTTTATGATTTGATATTTATGGAGGGAAAGAGCAAGAACAAAGATCAAGGAAGCAATTGAATCAAGGTAGCAAGATTTAATCAACTTTAATGTTGATATTGTATTGATTGTTGATGCATGGGTGATTGCTATTATTTAGTTGAGCTATGATGAATGTTTATGTGGCTGCTCCTTGCATTAAATTTCTTAGCTATTGCATATTAGAGATTGCCTAATTATGAGGAAGAATTAGTTCCCTAATGATAGCAAATGTTGAAATGCTTGATGATAGTGCATGTTTGATGTTATTGTTGATTTTCTCTTGATATTAGGATTTCAATGAAATCTCATTCCTTCCAAACACAATTCAATCTTTCTAGGGGCTGAACCATCCAGGAAGAAGAAGAAAATCATGAATGAATGATGTATATTTATGAAATTCCTTGACTTTTGACAATGTATGTAAATGTATGCATAGATGCTGTAACTCTTTTGAGCTATTACTTTGGACCTATAATTTGACTCTATTTCTTGACATGTTAAATCATGAAATTTGGTACGTTTATAGTTCACATCTCAATCTTCAAATCAATAGGTAGAACGTTCATTTTGGTTAAATGTACGGTTTATGGTGAATTTTCAAAATTAAGGTTTGAATTCTGGAAAAAGTTTTTGACCATTAGAATAGTAGTAAATTCCATACAAATTTGGCATTGTTTCACACTAGATTGGTTTCTAAGATTATTTTTCCCCTAAAGAGAATTCAAAGAGCTTTCAGTAGGACTTAAAATGACTCTGTTTTGATTTTTCTAGAATTAGTTACAAATTTTCAAAGTTGGATAGAAATTCTATAATCACCAAATGAATAATGAATTCGTAAGTAATGTCCTAATTACATTTTCTTGAGGGTAAGACCATCTAAAGTGGTCTGAAATGATATAAAATGGACTCTAAGGTATTATAAAAGTAAGGTGTAACATGCTACCTCTTGATGAGTTTAATTTCTTCCCTTTAAATTCCTTTCTTACTAATTCTCCTCCTCCTTTGATGCAAAGTCGATCGGTAAAATAATAGGGCATCATACATTACTAGCCTATCCAATTTAAATTATCAACATACCCTTAACCCTTTTTTCTTTGATTTTTGAGTTATTGTTTCTAATTTTGATTCATTGAATCCCTTGGTCTCGTCCTACATGATTTTTCATTTAGATTTCATATTTCAACTTAGATTTATCAAAATCATTTCCTTCTCATGTTTTTCATATTGGCTGAATAGGCTAGGGTTTAGGTTCAAAATCTCATTAAGTCATGGGCCTATAGAAAGAATTTGATTAAGTTCACTCTAAAATAAATATTATTAAACATTTTAGAGGAAGAAAAAAGGAAAGGTGATTCTCCCTCCATGGCATAAGTATATAATGCCATATGGACTTGTTAGAGATGAGAAAAGGGTGCTAGAATATGTCCTATTGGTACTAGGTAAGTCAAGACCTGAAAAAGTACTCCATATAGTGTAAAATGGCAAGGTAGGCAAAAGAATACCTAGGGGTTTGATTTGCACGAATTTCCCTTATTTTTTTGCCTATTTTTATGTCCAAAGTAAGGAGGGGAGATGGAAGGGATTTTGTGTTTGCTTGTGGGAAGAAGAATTAAATAGTGTTTGTAATTAGCACATGAAAATTATGAAAGAGACATGTGGTAAATGATAAGGCAAAAAGGCATAAGATTTGTCTAAGTTGCAAGAAGAAGAAAAAAATAGAGGGCCAAGGTTAAGCCACACACTTATTGTAATTTCAAGTAACTTGAAGGGTAAAAACTTAACTAAAGGCTTATAAATACCCCCTAATTCAAGAACTCATTTTTAGCCAAAGGGAGAGCTTAGAGGGGGAAGGTTTATTGCTAAAAAGAGAAGGAAAAGAGGAAGTGGAAGAGGCACCAAGCATGACCAAGCTCCAATACAAGGTAAAATTGTATATTTTAATGTGGTATATGTTACTCTTTGTGTTGTTGAGCTTGGTAATGGATTTTGATGAATTTTAAAAGCTTAAAACCATAAGGTATGGTGCTATATGAAATTGATTGAGTAAGAACAAGATAATTTTAATGGTTCTAATGAGTTTAGAATGAAATTTTTTGTGAGAATAACATGTGAAATTAAATTTAGAAAGATTGGAAACCTAGCTCAAAAGTTAGAAGTTAATGTGAAATTAAAGAAGATTAGGTATGAATGTGTTGGTTTGGATTGTGATTGAGAATGCCTTACTAAATGTTTGATAGGCATTTGGTATTGTTAATAAGAGAACGCTAAGAGCAAGGGAGCCAAGAGTTAAGGCTTCAAGGAGGTAGCAAGAATTCACAACTTTTATGTTAAGTTGCTTTGTTGTTGTGTGCTATATGTGCGTATGCCATGATTTATGGCATGACATTGATAATAGTCATGCATCAAAAGTGCATAATGATGAACATGCATGAGATGTGCATGATAATTGTACAATATGAGATAGTATTGCATGTTTAGCATAACTATTAAGATTCATTGCTACTAAAATTTCTCTTGAAACCTCACCCCTTTTCATGTTTACATTACACTATCTAGTGGCTGAAAATTTGAGAGGTAAAGGTACCAAAAGGAAGAAGCAATAAAGATTGTCTTGAGATGTTATGAACTGATGAGCTTATGTTTTGAATATGTAAATTTGTAGTCAGTATGAACATGTATAAATGTATACGCTCTTGATTGTATATTGAAGTATATTATAGTTAAAGATATGTTTGTACACATGGGGTATGGCTAGAAAGTAAAAGAAAAGATAAGAAAGAACATTAAAAGGAGATAGAAAAATGGCCAAAAAGGGGCAAACTTGGTAAGCACATGAATTTAAGTGTAGGTTAATAGTGCTTACCCTAAGCTTCAAATAGAGTGGTAATTCACCTAATTTAGAGCCATACGCGAAAATTTATGGATTCTCAAGGTTAAGGAGAAATTCTGAAAACCAAAAAATTAACCAAATAAACAATACTACTTTAGCTTAAAATTGGACTCGAATAGTGCAATAATATGACCAATGAGTATTTTTTTCCCATATAGACAATAATAGAGCTTCAAATAGAACTTGAAACTACTGTGTTTCAATTTTTCTTTAATTAGCTATGAATTTTTAAAGTTGGACCAAAACTATAGAATTAACCAATAAATAGTAAACTAAGAAATTAAATGCAAGTTTTCAATTGATGGGCTTGTTTCGTGATTCGTTTAAACCATAATCTTCTAAACACACACTAAAGGGGGTTTAAGGAAGGATTTTTCATTTTGGTATTAGAATAAAGGTTCTGGCATTTGGTAATTGCTTTGATTAACTGGAAATGTTTGCAAGGAAAATGCTTTAAATGGTCAGTGGTAATGGATTATGGTTTAGGAAGGAAGAAGGTGATATTCTTCCATGGAGTACTAGCGGTTTGGCCAAAAAGTTGAGCATGATTACTCCTTAGTGGGATCAAGGGAGGTAAAGGATATAAATACCGATCCCTTTAGTGGTAAAAGTACTCTAGAACCTTTAGCCAAAAAGTAGTGCATAATTTTCAGTAGTTAGATAGAGACAACTGGACTATTGAGATGTGGGCATGAGAGCAGGGCAGATGAAAAGTTGACAAATCAAGTCTAAAAGCAAAGGCATATACATATAAAGAAAGTATTTTAATTAAAAACCAATATATGATTGAGGATAGTGGTTGTGATTATAAATGGTTATGCTGCTCTATTGTTTTAGGATATGTACATTGTGTATATAATAGCTCTGTTTCTCTTATAGTTTGAAGAGTAGAGTAAGGTGGTAAGAACTAGAAGGAATGTTTAGGCAGGGAAGTAATTGGAAGGATAAGATAGGCTCCTTATGGACTCGATATAGATAATTATGAATAGACTAGGGGAACAACAGCCTATGATGGAAGAGCTGTGAGCTAACTAAGCTCTATAAAAAAAGGAGTAAGATGCCATAATAGTAGCGATGTAGTAGCAACAATAGCCCATTTGTAATAGGTTGAGCTAAGAATGGTCAAGGAACCCCAACAATCACTCCAACCTCAAGATGTTCTAGCTGTGCACTCGAGGCCTACAGGAGAATAGGGCAATAACCAGTAGTATATTATACAGTTTGGTAAGCATAACCTACCTACTTTTGAGAGCATATTGGATGTGTAGATAGCTGAGGACTAGATTGCCCGACTAGAGAAGATCTTTAGGGTAATAGACTGCTTCTCAAAGAGAAAGGCCTAGATGGCCACATATAAGTTAGAAAAGAAGGCCAACTAGCGGTAGAAGAATATAAAGCTCGTCTTCTAGGCTAATAATACTAGTTACCTGGGAAGTATTCAAAGAGCAGTTCTACTAAAAGTATTTTCTATCGTCTGCAATAGATGAAAAAGAAGCATAATTCCTTACCCTGAGACAAGCAGTGGATGAACCATTTGATGAGTACTTGGCAAGCCACCTACCTACAGCATATAAATGACGAAAGGTGGTACACGAAAAAAATGGTCAAGGGACTGAAGCCTACCCTGAGAGAGAAGGTAGCCCCTCAATATATTGAGGAATTCAATAAGGTAGTAGAGGCCTATCAAATTATGAAAAGTAGTCAGAATCATCAAGGTTTAACGAGGGCAACCCTCGGAGTTGAGAAAGCTTTTAGAACTGGGCAAGAAGGGACCTTGTTTAACAGCAAGAAGACGAAGAGGACTGGCTTTAGTGAAAAAATGAAAGGGGGTAATAGATGAGGAGGAGGACTAGATATTAGGAGGGGAGACAAAGAGTATGAAATTTGTGAGAAAAGTCATAGGGATCGGTTGTCCATGCTAGGGTGATATGTGTGCTATAGATCTGGTAAGCTTCGATACTTAGCCAGGGAGTGCACCCAAGGTAAAGACAGATAGAGATCCTAAACTTAAGGATGAGTATTTGGCCTTATATAGGAGGAGGCTCGTAAGATGCCCAATGTTACACCTTACTTTTATAACACCTTAGAGTCCATTTAATATCAATTTAGACCACTTTGGATGGCCTTAAACTCAAGAAAATGTAATTAGGATGTTGGTTTTAAATTTACTATTCATTTGGTAATTCCAAATTTCTATTCAACTTTGAAAATTCGTAACTAATTATAGAAAAATCAAAACAGAGTGGTTTTAAGTCCTACTGAAAGTTCTTTGAATGTTCTTTAAGGAAAAAAATAATCTTAAGAACAATTTGGTGCAAAACAGTGCCAGATTTGTACGAAAGTTACTACTGTTCGATTAGTTAAAAACTTTTTCCAGATTTCAAACCCTAATTTTGAAAAATCACCATGCATTGTACAAATGCCCAATTTGAATAATATACCTATTGATTTGAACCTCAAGATGTGAACTATAGTTATACCACGTTTCAAAATTTAATTCTTCTAGTAACATAGTCAAAACACTGCTCTAAGTCAACAGCTTAACAGGGTTACAACATCTATGCATACATTATCAAAAGTCAAGTGGTTTCATCGTTTATACATCATTCATTCCTAAATTTTCTTCTTTCTTGGATGGTTCAGCCCTTAAAATATTGAATTACATTTGGAAGGAAAGAGATTTCATTAAAATCCCAATAGCAAGATAAATCAACCATAATATCAAACATGCAACATCATCAAGCATTTCAACATTAGCTATCATTGGAGAACTAGTCCTTTCTCATAATTAGGCAATCTCTAACATGTAATAGCCAAGGCAATTTTAATGCAAGGAGCAGCTATATAGCAATCATCATATTTCAGCCACATAATAGCAATCATCCTTGCATTAATAATCAATGCAACGTCAATATTAAAAGTTAATTAAATCTTGCCACCTTGATTTAATTGCTTCCTTGGTCTTTGTTCTTGCTCTTTCCCCCTAGAAATATCGAAGCCTAAACATCACATTGTTAAAAAAAGGCAACCACATTACAACTTAAACCACACAAGACTTAAAGGCAACACTTAAGTAACCCCTTAACCTTTAATTCTTTAAATTTTGGAGCTCTGTTTTCTTTAATCTAAAAATTATTCTCTTAAGTCAATCCTCCATAATTTTTGATGTAGAATCTAACTATGAACTTGGATTTATGAAAAGAAAATTCCTTCCCCATGAAATAGTGTTGTTCGAATAGGTGCTCCGGAAATCCAAAAATTCCAACTTTAATTCCAATGCTTCTAATGCTTGTTCTTTAGGTTTACCCAACACCATTTTTCATTTTAAACACAATGGAAGCATCAAAATTATGAAAATCACATCCTAGGATATAGATTCTGGATTTCTAAACAGCATCAACAGCAACCATATCATGAAATCTTTCAAATCTCAACACAAAACTACTTGAAACAACATCTATCCAATGTGTTTCAACTAGGTTTAACATCAAAACTTCCTTCCCCCAACCCTACATTATTTCAGCCAGCACCTCTTTACGTGGGAAAAAATATTTTTCGACTATCCAATCCAAGAAATCAAAGCAAGAAATAAGATAGAACATCCTAGCAACCTTGGATCCAAGCTTGGTTGATCAAAGTATGTGTCTTCCTCTTGTTTGCAATTCAAGAAACCAATTTGCAAGAACCTCCCCCTAGTTGGCCAAAAATCATGTCTTGTGAGAGGGCAAGCAGTCTAATTATAAGCCAAGCCTTATACAACTGCCATCGGAGATCAAGCAAATTATCATGATGAGGTGTCACTTCCTTCTTGACCTTAATGCATGAATTCATTGTCAAATCCGCTCCTTGACTTGACATGTGGCACCTAAATCCTCTCTATTGGTGGCTTGACAAGTGGCAACTTGTGGGCTAAGTAAAAGACAAGAGAGAGCTTTTCACTTTATCAATGCACTTTGCTCTGAGATTAATTCCTATTCTACAATTACAATATTATGACCACTGTAATTATTTTTTTTAGATCCATAATCCATTCTTCTCATTTTTCTCATCCCAAAATGTCATCCTTTGTTACCATCTCAATTTTCTACTAATTACAAAGAAGAAAACTATTTTTCTTTTTATAGTGCTTCCATTATTCAATAAAGTTGTTAAGAAATTTTGAGCATTTAAGGGCTCTCTTCTACTTCGTAATCTCTTATAATTCTTTGGGATACCTTGTGAATTTTCTTGCAATTTAATTTTCCTTTAAGTATTTATTTGGAATTTTCCAAATAAAAGACCTTAATTTGGCTTAATTGGCCCTTAAATTCCTTTATAATTTTTTAGGGGTAATTCGGGAATACAACCACTTATACACTATCATATAATTCCCAAGGTACTTTATTCCTATTTTTTCTCAATTTTCTGAGCCTCGAAAATATTTTTCCATAACTACTTTTTGACCAATTTGCTTTAATTAGTCAAGCTTTCAAAGCTAACTGAAAAATCATAATAAATACTTCCTATCAAAATTCTTCCTTTTAAAAATTAATATACTGACCAGGGGACCTTTTCCTACTTTCCATAATTATTGGGAATTTCTAACAAATTTCCAAAATTACATAAGCCTGCCTGTAACTTTTGGAAAGATGTATTTTTGTCTCGACACTATCTTAACTTCAAGAATTGTGTCCTTCTATTTCTTCATATTATTCTAGCCCCTAAATGCCTAAAAATATCCTTATTCCTATTTACCATATTACTAGATGTCACATTTCTCCCCCTAAATAAATTTCTCCTTGAAACTTAAAGCATACCTTATAGAAAAAGTTTGGGGTACTTTTCTTTCATTTCAGCTTCCATCTCCCATGTAACTTCTTCTAGTGAAGGAGCTTTCCAGGCAACCTTGACCAATAGGATCTGCTTACTCCTTTGTCGCTTGAGCTTCTTATCAATGATTTGTTCTAGTATGACCTCAAAAGATAATATGTCTTGAAGTACAATGTCATCATATCTTATGACACGAGTTAGCTCTGGGTAGTACTTCTTTAGTTGGGAGACATAGAAGACATCATGAATTTGGCTCAAATTTGGCTCAAATTTGTAAGCTATTGGTCCAGCTTTGGAAAGAATTTGGAATGGTCTAATGTACTTTATATTCAACTTCTTAGTCTTTAGGGATCGACTGACTGCTGTAGTTGGCAACACTTTGAGGAATACATGATCCTCAACTTCAAATTCTAACAGTCTTCTTCTAGTGTTTCTATAGCTCTTTTATCTACTTTGAACTTTAAGAAGTCTTTGCTGAATAGCTTTAATTTGTTGGGAGGTCTAATCCACTAAATTAAGACCATATATCCTTCTTTCACTAAGTTCAGTATAGCATAAGGGAGATCTGCACTTCCTCCCATAAAGCTCTTTATATGGAGCCATTCGGATACTCAAATGAAAACTATTATGGTAAGTGAATTTGGCTAACGACAAATACATATCCCAGTTACCACTAAAATTGAGTATACATGCTCGTAACATATCCTCTAACGTCTAAATAGTTCTTTCTATCTACCTATCAATTTACGGATGGTAGGCTGTACTGAATCTGAGTTCATTTTTTTTATAAGGACCTCCAAAACTTAGAAATAAATCTTGGGTCTTGATCTAAAATAATATGCTCGGGATACCATGCAGCCTAATAATCTCCTTGATGTAAAGTCTCGCTAACTTTATCGGAGGATCTTTAACATTCACTACAAGAAAATAGGCCAACTTGGTTAATTGGTCTACTATGACACATATCGTATCATGTTTAGCCGATATAAGCGGTAACCCCACTATGAAATCCATTGATATGCTATCCTACTTCCATTCGGGGATATCTAGAGGTTATAACTCTCACATAGGTTTCTAATGTTCTGTCTTCACTTTCTAGTAAGTAAGATACTTTGCTACATACTTTGTGATATCTTTCTTCATTCTAGGCCACCAAAATAGTTCCTAACGTCATGATACATCTTGGTCATCCCTAGATAAAGAGTATATCGGCTCTTATGGGCTTCTGCTAAAATCCTTTCCTTAAGGTTGGCTACTTAAAGGACATAAGTTCTCCTTCTAAACTTCAACAGTCGCTCTTTAGAAATTTCAAAGTTTTAAGTCTCACCCTTGTACAACTTTTTTTTTTAAAAAAAATTTCTTCTAACTGATCCTATTGCTGTGCTTCTCTGATTTGATCTTTGAGCAGAGCTGTAAACTGTGTCCTACCACCTTTCCTCTTAACTAATTGCATCTGGTATAGAGGACTCTAATCTCTGTGTAATACCTTATGTTTATACCAATTAACTTGCCTTGTAAAAGCATTTGGAATCACTTTTAAAGACTACAAGTTATGAAAAATCAAGTTTGAAAATTTTCTTTTATGGATTACTATTCATTGTAACCCAAAAATGTGGCAAAAATTGAAAATTCATAACTAATTGTAGAAAAATCAAAATCGAGTGATTCCAAGTTCTATGGAAAGCTCTTTGGATAAAATTTTGAAGGAAAATAGCTTTTGGACTGATTGCCTTAACATTCAAGACTGGTTTTCTTTGAAAAATTTGCTGTTCATTTGGTCATTTTTGGATTTTTACTTTATCTTTGCCTAACTTTGGAAAGGCATAATTTTCTGCTCGGTTGTTGAAATTGGACAAACTACCTCTCATTTTAAAGAGAAAAATTAGATCTCTTTGCTCACCGAATTTCATAACCCAACTCACTCATTTTCTCAAATGGTCATTAGTCAAACTTTAGTCTATTTTAGTTGACTTTTTACCCCCTTGAAAGGGTAACCATTTACCATCATAACATACTCTCATTAGCTATACTAGCTATTACTAACATGCTTGGACTATTCTAAACATGTTTGTACACTTCTAACCATAATCCTGCTATTGGAAACTTAAAGCATGCTTATTATTATTCTTCCAAAATAGAAAGGTTCAAAGCCGTATAAAGTCACTATAGCTTACTACCTCTTCAAGTAAGAGCCAACTCCCTTCCTTTGCTTTTAGATGTTAAAGGCCCTAAGGTTTGTTTAAATATTAGGGTAAGATTCTTGGGGAATCTTAATAGCAATTGCGTACGTTATCAAGGTCACACAATACATTGTAAATCAAGCTACATGCATGCATACTTTAACTTTATGTTTATGCTATGGCAAGGACATATCATCATAAACATTCATGGCACTCAACATAGCATAAGCCAAGGCATAAATTGCATGGAGGCAACATCATATAACATAACATTCTCATCTACCTCATAGCATAACAAGTTAGCAAAACACATAGCCATAATCATACAAAGTAAAGTGACACTCTAATATAATGGATTGGAAAGCTACCATGTTGGCTTTCCTTCCTTGAATTTCTCTTCTTCCTTGCTAACCTTTCCTTCTCTTGTTGTGTATGGCCTATTAGGCAACCAATAACACAGCATTAATAATTACCATAACCCCAACATAATTTAACATTACCCCTTAAAACCCCTTTCTTGAATTTTTGGGTTTATTTTTTTGGCTTTGATTCTTGAACTCTCTTAGGTCATTCCCACATAATTTTTCATGTAATATTCAAATCTCATATTATTTTTATGAAAATCCAATTCCTACCCCACTAACTTGATTTGGCCGAACCATAGGGATAAATAGGTTCAAAATTTTCACTTTAATTTTAATGCTTCCAATCCCTTTCTTGGTATATACCTACACCAAATCATCATTTAAACTCATTGGAAGCATCAACACTTCCTTCTCCCATTTCTTGAAATGCTGAACCATACACATATAATCTAGGGGTTGGATTTTCATCAAAACTACCATGTAATCACCTAATCCTTAACCTTTAACCATGGTTAATCTTAATCATACTTCATCTAAACCATTCCCTATGATTTTGATAAAATTTGGGCAGCACTTCCCCTTAGGAAAATGACTTCCCATCATCATCAAACTATCATAAAATCAACATATAACTATCATAAACTAACATAGAGAAATCTGGAAGCCTTACCTTGGTTCCAAGTCACTTCCCTTCTCTAGAATTCTCTTATTTCTCTCTCTAGTTTTGATTTTGCAAGAGTTTCCCCTCTTAAAATGGTCTTGCATGAAAATAAAATATGGGTAGGGGGTATTTATAGGCTTCATGCTTTCCATAATGCCATACATGCCCCTCTTGAATAAGAGCTTATCTTAGCCCTCTATTCAACCACCCTTCCATGTGTACACATGTTAAGCAACGTAACCTAAGAAGATGACAAGTGTCTTAGTGAGTCATGGCTTCAAGAAGCTTGTAGATGCTTCTAGAGATTTCTAGATCTCTCTAGGTTCTTCTATACTCTTCTTGATTGTTCTAGATTCTTCTAGACGGTTCTAGATTTTTTTTAGCAACTTGAACAATTCCTTTCATGTCCATTCATCAACTTGACATTAAAATAGGGAGAAAATAAATGGAAAATTCATGCAAAAATATTTCCTTAATTATTTCTCCACTTATCAAGCCAACACCGTATCGGATATTTTTTAAGTCCTGACTTACCCTATACCACCAGGACATTTTCTTCTTAAAATCCTTGCCAATAAAAGGCACATATATGGCGCCACCTCAGAGGACTAGAGGGAAAAAGATAGTCAACACTATTGACTAATTAGTCAATCTTATTGAGTCACATAGTAGAAATTTTGCTTTACCAATAGATAGGACACTGTCTAACACTTATCCGTATTGCATTCTAATTTTTCTACTGCCCATAAAATATCTTCTAGTGACTCATATGATGACTCATCACCCTCATAAACAAAGCACGTGGGAAAGAAGAAGAAAATTCAAGTTGAACTTGTCTTCCTCAAAATATTTGAGATATTTTCTAACTGTCTCCTAATTAAGGGACATTAATTATTTAACATTTGACTAGAGCATTTTATCCAATCCTGAACTCTAAAAATTCATCTATTTATACCATAAAATTCATTTATTTTTGTAGAAAATCTATGAATTTTCTCAAATCATAACTCAGACCATAAGTATTTCTTTCTAAATTTCCCATAACAAACCCATAAACTGCAATTCTGGCCTTAAAAAATGTTAAAGCTATTTTGCTGGCCTTCTACGGTTGAGACTAATTTTATAAATTCTTTAGCCTTTTAGATCATACATCCCCATTTTACCATAATTTTCTAAGGTTTCCTTATAACTCAAACAATTAAATCTACCTCTATATCTCAAACTGAGCCATAAACTTATAAATTCCTTTTAAGTCAACTCAAGGGCATTTTCATCATTTCTCCTCATATACAGGCCTTAAAATGTCATTTTTTATTTTCTGGAATTTTTTAGAATTTTTGGGTATTGCTTCCATTTTTACCTATTCCTGGCTCGAAACTTTCCAAAATTACGGTTTTACTCCTGGTCAAGTAAACCTCATAAATCACCCTATTATGGTCTCTATCATAACTTTTGGTCTGAACTAACCTCTTTTCTCATTTCTGGGCCTTGAGACTTCACTGGACCCTCTAACTTTCTTTATATTTTAGTCCCTAAAACTTTCTCTATTTATAGTTTAGTCCCTGAAACCCTTCAACCTTTCTTTTACATTTCTGAGACTCCTGCTCATATGGATTTGGTAGCCTACCTATCTTAGGCTAATCTATGTATTCTTAGGCCTAAAATTTAGGGTGTAACACTCTGAAATCCTTTACCATCTTCTATTCTTTGATCATTAGTGATGCTACCTATACTGCCTTCCTACTCAAGGCATCTGCAATCAGATTCGCTTTTCCCGGATGGTACTTAATTTGGAAGTCATAATCCTTAAGCAACTCCATCTATCTACGTTGCCTCTTATTCAACTCCTTTTGATCTTAGAGGTACTTTAGGCTCTTATGGTCACAAAACAACTCTATCATTGCTCCGTACAGGTAATGTCTCCATATCTTTAATGTGTAAACTACCGCCACCAATTCCAGGTCATGGGCCAGATAATTCTCCTCGTAAGATTTCAACTAGCGTGAGGCGTAGGCTACTACCTACCCTTATTGCATAAGCACGCATCCCAGTCCTTACTTTCTAGCGTCTGTGTAGACTACATAGGTTTGTGTAAGATCAGGAAGTACAAATACAAGAGTGGAGGTGAGCTTCCTGTTTAGCTCTTAAAAACTAGCCTCACTTTTCTCATCCCATAAGAGCAGTTGGTTCTTCCTGGTCAGCTTGGTCAGCAGAAGAGCAATGTGAGAAAAATCCTTAATGAATAATCTGTAATATGCTGCTAGTTTGAGAAAACTTCTGATCTCGGTCACTGTCTTGGGTCGTTCCCAGTTGAGTACTGCCTCAATTTCGTTGGGGTTGACAGCTACTTCCTCTCAAGAAATTGCATGGCCAAGAAAACAGACTTCCTACAGTCAAAACTCGCACTTACTGAGTTTGACAAAGAACTGCTTTTCTTTCAGGGTATTTAGGATAATTGTCAAGTGTTTCTCATGCCCTTCAGGAGACTTGGAGTATACCAGGATGTCATCAATGAACACTACTATGAACTGATCTAAGTAAGGTCGAAAGATCCTGTTCATGTAGTCCATGAATATCGCAGGTGCCTTTGTCAATCCAAATGGCATCACTAAGAACTCATAGTGCCCATAACACCTTCTAAACACAATCTTAGGGATATTATCAGGCTTAATCCTGAGTTAGTGGTAGCCAGATCTCAAATCAATCTTAGAAAATACACTAGTACCAACTAGTTGATCCAACAAATCATCTATTTTAGGGAGCAGATACTTGTTCTTAACAGTGACCTTGTTTAGCTCCTCGTAGTCTATACATAATCTTAGACTACTATTCTTTTTCTTAATAAACAACACTAGAGTACCCCATAGCAAAACACTGGGTCTAATAAAACCCTTCTCAAGTAACTCCTCTATCTACTTCTTCAGTTTTGCCATCTCATTAGGAGCCACTCTATACGGGGCTTTGGAAATCGATCCTGCTCTAAGACAATATGGATTTCTCTACCCAGTAGTAACCTTTTAATCTCTGTTAAGAATACTCCCTAGAATTCCTTAACAACCGGGATTTCTTCTATCCCTTTCTTAACTTCTGCTTGCATTGAGAAGAAAACAAGGAATCCTTGATAGCCTTTCTGTAGGCATTTGCCTGTTTGGGCTTTTGTTATGAAGTTAACCTAACTTTGGGATTCAACTCTACTTCTCTTGGGGGTAAGACCAAGATTTTGTTCTTATAGTCTAGTAGGATGTTATGGGACGACAACCAATTTAACCCAATTATCACATTGAATTAATGGAAGGGCATGCATATCAAATCTAATGTAGTACAACAGTGCTCGTATTGAGCTATGCAATTTGAACACACATTTGATATGACTACCCTAGAGTGCGTTGGTGTGGACACATACTGATAACTAAGCCAAGTTGTTTAACACAAACATATGAGATAAAAAAAAAAACTAGCACCTGAATCAAACATTGCAATCACTGGGGAGCTATTAATAATGATCGTACCTTGGATCTTTTTCAGCGACTTCCAAGCTTCTTCCCGTGTGAGGGTAAAAACTCGTCCTTGAATTTATGGCCTTGGCTTCTTAGCATTTTGTGGACATTCCCTTAAGAAGTCTCTAGGCTTACAGTAGGTGAAGCAAACGTTCTGTCCTACCATACACGACCTGTCATCATGGTTCTGTCGTAGATAACATATTCCTTGCCCTTCTGTGGGTTGCTTCCCTTCTTTCCCATTTTATTGTTCTATTGCCTCTTCCTCTTCTTATTGGTATTGGAAGAGGTGCCACCTTGATCTCTTTTCTCCAGTTTGGGAGTAGGTGTGAGTATCAGATGATGGTTCAAACTATTTTTAGTGATGCGGCAGGCCTCGACTGCCTTGTTAAACTCTTTAAATTATCAAGGGGCAATCATTTCTCTTAGGGACTGTTTCAGTCTTTTGACCATCTTCTCTGTTGTCCACCTCTCATCCTCATGATAACGTAGATAACTAGAGTAATAAGAGAGGTGAATGAATTTGCCAGGTACTCGCCAAATGGCTTATTGTCCTTCTGTTTGAGGGTCAAGGATTCTACTTCCCTCTTATCCTTAACAGACCTCATAAAGCACTTCTCATAGAACTGCTCCACAAATACTTCCCATATTACTCTCATGTGACAAGCTTCGAGTATTAGCTCGGTGTTCTTCCACTAGCGATTAGCATCCTTTTCCAGTTTATAGATCACTATTTGGGCTTTCTATTCAGTCAAACAGTCTAATACTTGAAAATCTTTTCCAGGCTATTAATCCAGTCCTTAGCTGCTTAAACATCAAACACTTCATCAAATGAAGGTGGATTGTGTTTACAGATCATGTTATCTACTGTTGGATGCTATCAAGGTCTACTACTAGTGCTGCCAGTCTAAGCAACTATTCAGGTTCTTAGGCTGGTTGTACTTCTTCCTCTAGCTACCTCATGTTAAGGTTAGCCATTACTGCTACAGCAATCGTAGCATCCCTCTCTTGTTCCTAATGAGCATGTGCCCCCTCATGTCCTTAATGGTCTTCTGCTATTGCTCCAAGCGATTTAAGATCACTTGTAATGGATTTGGAGGGACCCTTTGCTGTTTCCTGAGGGCTTCTCTGGTGAAGTGTTTCTTCTAGTTCTAACCATTTTGATATTTAATTGGAATATAATAAAGGAACCAGGAGTAAAAATCATAATTGGATTTCATTCATCATAACATCCATACATCACAAAATATAAGTACATTACTAAAAAGCAGTAAAGTTTGGTATATACATGCTGGATCATCCATACATATACTACGGTTAGCAGTACCAAAATAATCCTACGTTAATACTACGAGGATCCCTAACTGTCTATAGGAAATGGACAATGATGAAGCCCTTGAGGCTCCGAATCCATTCCTCTACGTCAGAACTGAGTATCTGGTCCAAGTGAAGTATTTCGTGTAACCAGAAGGGGGTGTAACCAGAAGGGGGTGTCTGGAAGCTCATCTACCATCAGCTACAGGTAATCTATAGAGTCAAGATAGGGGTTGCCCTATCTATGGGCCTGGTACAACTCCCTCACATCCTGGAGGTAATCTAGGTATGTGATCAGATCCTTGTTCAATCTTTCTTGATATGACATCTCAAAAACCTTAATCTTGCTCTCAGTTGATCCCCATTACATATCTTAGGCTCTGGTGGTGTTGGGACAAGAGCTGCTAGTACTGGGGGCACAACCAGTAAGGTATTGGGTCCCGCAATGTCACTCTGATGTATACCTAAGGTGATAGGCTGATCGAGCCTAGGAAGGTTAAAACTATAATCTCTCAGTACCTGAATCAGACCAGTAATAGGATCCACCAAATCACCAGGTCTAGGAAGGTTCACTAACTCCTCCCAAGTAAGTCTAGCTAACTCTACCCAGTGCTTGGGGTATATGTTAGAGCTCACTAATAAGTGCCCTAGGCTAACATCCCCCATAATCCACTCCTTGGGGTCTTCCTCCTCCATTAGGTCATTTATGTCTCCTTGGTTAATAGACAGCTCAGACCTAGTGTCAGAATCCATAGGGTTTTTCTTGCAAAATCCTATTAATATGTCAATTTCTCCTTAATTAACACATTATCTAAGAGGCTAAACCAAGCAAAGCATTCTATCTTATGCTAGAATCTAGCTCTGATACTAAAAATATTACACCTTACTTTTATAACACCTTAGAGTCCATTTAATATCAATTCAGACCACTTTGGATGGCCTTAACCTCAAGAAAACGTAATTAGGATGTTGGTTTTGATTTACTGTTCATTTGATAATTTTAAGAACCAATTCGGTGAGAAACAGTGCCATATTTGTACGGAAGTTATTACTATTCTATTGGTTAAAAGCTTTTTCCAGATTTCAAACCCTAATTTTGAAAAATCACCATAAATCATATATATGTCCAATTTGAACGTTATAAATATTGATTTGAAGCTTAAGACATGAACTATAGTCATACCAAATCTCAAAATTTAGTTCATCTAGTAACATAGTTAGAACACAGATCCAAGTTAATGGCTTAACAGGGTTACAGCAACTATGCATACATTGTTATACATTGTCAAAATTCAAGTAGTTTCATGGTTTATAAATCATTCACTCCTAAATTTTATTCTTCTTCTTGGATGGTTCAGCCCCTAGAATATTGAATTACATTTGGAAGGAATGAGATTTCATTGAAATCCTAATAGCAAGATAAATCAACCATAACACCAAATATGCATCATCATCAAATATTTCAACATTAGCTATCATTAGAGAACTAATCCTTTCGCATAATTAGGTAATCTCTAACATGTAATAGCCAAGGCAATTTTAATGCAAGGAGTAGCCAATAACAATCATCATAGTTCAACCACATAATAGCAATCATCCTTGCATTAATAATCAATGCAATATCAATGTTAAAAGTTAATTAAATCTTGCTACCTTGATTCAACTACTTCTTTGATTTTTTTCTTGCTCTTTCCCTTCACAAATATCAAAGCCTAAACATCACATTGAAAAAAAAAAGGCAACCACATTACAACTTAAACCACACAAGACTTAAATACAACACTTAAGTAACCCCTTAACCCTTAATTCTTTGAATTTTAGAGCTTTCTTTTCTTTAATCAGAAAATTATTCTCTTTGGTCAATCCTACATAATTTTTTATGTAGAAACCAAATATGAACTTGGATTCATGAAAAAAAGTTTCTTCCCTATGAAACAGTGTTGGCCGAATAGGTGCTCTAGAAATCTAAAAATTCCAACTTTAACTCCAATGCTTCCAATGCTTGTTCTTTAGGTTTACCCTACACCATTTTTCATTTTAAACACAGTAGAAGAATCAAAACTATAAAAATCACATCCTAGGGTATAGATTCTAGATTGGCCGAACAGCATCAACAACAGCCATATCATGAAATCTTTCAAATCCCAATATAAAACCGCTTGAAACAACATCTATCCAATGTGTTTCAACTAGGTTTAACATCAAAACTTCCTTCCCCGAACCCTATATCATTTCAACAAGCACCTCTCTATGAGAAAACAATGTTTTTCAACCATTTAATCCAAGAAATCAAAGGAAGAAACAAGATAGAACATCCTACTAACCTTGGATTTGAGCTTGGTTGATCAAAGTAGATGTCTTCCTCTTGTTTGCAATTCAAGAAACCAATTCGCAAGAACCTCCCTTTCGTTGGCCAAAAATCATGTCTTCTAAGAGGGGAGGGGTCTATTTATAAGCCAAGCCTTATACAACTGCTATCGAAGATCAAGTAAATTATCATGATGAGGTGTCACTTCCCTATCTCTTCTTGCAACTTTTTTCACTCTTAAATTAATTCTAAATGAACTTCATTTTCCAAAGTCAAAATCCTCTCCACCCTTGGCTTGACATGTGGCACCTAAATCCTCTCCATTAGTGGCTTGACAAGGGGCAACTTGTGGGCCAAGTAAAAGACAAGAGAGAGCTTTTTACTTTATCAATGCACTTTGCTCTAATATTAATTCCTATTCTATGATTATAGTATCCTGACCACTGTAATTATTTTTTTTCAAATCAATAATCCATTCTTCTTATTTTTCTCTTCCCAAAATGCCCTTCATTGTTACCATCTCAATTTTCTACTAATTACAAAGAAGAAAACTATTTTTCTTTTTATAGTGCTTTTTATATTCGGTAAAGCTGTTAAGAAATTTCTGAGCATTTGCTCTCTTCTGCTTCATAATCTCTTATAATTCCTTGGGATACCTTGTGAATTTTCTTGGAATTTAATTTTTCTTGAAGTATTTATTTGGAATTTTCTAAATAAAAGACCTCAATTTGGCTTAATTAGCCCTTAAATTCCTTTACAATTTTCTAGGGCTAATTTGGGAATAAAACCACTTATACACTATCATATAATTCCCAAGGTACTTTATTCTTATTTTTCCTCAATTTCCTGAGCCTCAAAACATTTTTCCATAACTACTTTTTGACCAATTTCCTTTAATTAGTCAAGCTTTCAAAACTAACTTAAAAATCATAATAAATACTTCCCATCAAAATTCTTCCTTTTAAAAATTAATATACTGACCAAGGGACTTTTTCCTACTTTCCATAATTATTGGGAATTTCTAACATATTTCCAAAATTACATAAGCCTACTCGTAACTTTTGGAAAGATGTATTTTTGTCCTGATACTATCTCAACTTTAAGAATTATGTCCTTCTATTTCTTCCTATTATTCTAGCCTCTAAATGTGTAGGAATATCCTTATTCCTATTTATCAAATTACTGGATGTGACACCTGAAGACACAAGGTGTGATCAAAGTTAGTAACTGCCTTGTGTGTTCTTATGTTTGATACAAGTACAAGCCATGAGTTTATGTAATGTAATTGTGTTGGGCAACTGGGTCTCACTGTGATTCCTTTTGATATGATTTGTTTGTGTCTCCTCCCTTTGAGATTAAAGCATGTTTGAATTACATTTTCTAGTATGATCATTACTTTATTCCCCTAGCCTTGAAATGCATGTCATTCCTTAACATGGATGTTGTTATTGATTTTAATTGGTTGTCTTCCCATAATATACCCCTTGCCTAAAAGGATAAGGCCCTTAACCTTTCTCTGAAAGAAAATGATCCTATGTATAGAATTGACATTAAATATTGTGACTAAGGTCCAAGTTGGCAAATAACTAGGGAAGGGTTACTAGGGATATAAAGAGCCTTTCCTCCGTGTAAGCAAAAGTAGAAGTAAAAAAAAAGGGAGAGTAATTAGAAGGTAGGTAGCCATTGCTTAGAGTAAAGAGACTCCTCTTAAAGAAAGGAATATTTTAAGTTGAGTAAGCTAAGCTAGACAAGGGTATAAGTCTAGGCCCTAGTTGGGAAACAGAGTGGCAACCTAACCCTTATGTAATTGATATGACCTCAGTAATGGTAAAGTAAAGAGATGGTGATATTAGAGATAATGGTCACATTGAGAGCTAGTATAAAGAGATTAATATTTTCCCTAGGATGCTTAGATGATTAATAACGTTTAGGACTAGAAGGTGTTCCCTTGTGTCCCTAAGTCATCTATAAGGAGTGTGACCATAGTACTCAGACTAGTAAGGAATCTAAAAGATGAGATTCCTATAGATGATTGCCACTGGAAAAGTAATTGAATATATCACGGTGAGAGGCTCCTTTTAGTAGGGATATATGGCATATAAAGGAGGTGCCCCGATAAAGATTATGTACAAGAAAGGTCCTGGCCACAAAGTACCTCTCTGAGATTTGGAGGTAGTCCTCCAACTTAGAGTTGACACTGCTTGATTTGAAGCAACTTGTCCTCTAAAAGAAAGGGAAACGGTTATGATGGGGTAGACATTGTTGTACAAAAAATAATGCATCCTTCTTGAATGGTAGAGTTGATACCATACTGGTAAAAGCAATATGTTAATAATGCATCCTTCTAGAGTGGTAGAGTAAACACCATACCAGTAAAAGTAATATGTCCTCCATCAAGGTAGAGAGTGGTTGAGTTGACGTTGCTCTGATAGAGAGCAATACATCCTCCCACAGGAAAGAGTAACAGCGGCTAAGAAAAGGCTTGTGAAGTGGACCTTACCCTAATAAGAGTGGAACGGGCTAGGAGTAATCCAAGGATGAAATATCCATTGGCCATAAACAAAGTATCAATGATAATTCCTCTCCCTATGCTATCTAGAATCAGTAAGGGATAGTAAGAATAGTAAAAGAAGGTAGATTGGCATAAAATGATGAAGAATGACCTAAAATTCAAAGAGACTTAAAGAAAAGAAGAATAGCCTGATGAAGTTGAAGGGTTGAGGGCTATGAAGATACCTAGTAGTAAATGATTTCAGAGTTGTTAGAAAGGATTGAGTAAGGCCTAAAAAGGAAAAATTGGCATTTGGGATTAGCTCTTGGGGAATAATCAGTTAAGTTACTAGCTGAGTGAAGGTGAATTATTATATAACTCAGTCTTGTGGTTTAAAGTCTCTCAGAGAGTGGAACATAGCTCAAATGGGTTATAATATTCTAGGGTCATAGTGGATCCTAAAGAGGCTAGGGGTAGAGCAAAGTTACTCCCAAGGTCATAGTAGACCCAGCCTAAGAAAAGTTATTGAGAGGCTTACGGTAGAATGCAGCAGTTCCCGAGGTCATAATAGACCAAGCCTAAAGAAGATTATTGAGCCATCAAAACAAGGGAATAGTACCACTTTGGGAATGAGGATGAGATGACCTGAGATAAGATATGAAAACCTCCTCAAGTTAGGTAGCTGATATAGAGAGAGTACCCTTGACTTATCGCCAGATACCTTTTTTGTTGATTGGACCAAACTCAATTCTATTATAGTCAATAAGGGAAGGAAAGAGTGGTATAAGTAAAAAAGGAGTTGAGAGCTATAAGCCCTAACCATCATACATTCAAGCAAGCTAAGTCTGAAATAAGGCAAAAAGGTAGTGAGCCCCTTGATTAAAGCTATTAAGGGTGAGAAAAATAGAATAAACCTGTTTGAGATTGAATGATAAGGATCTATTATAGCAAGATACGGGAAGTACCTAGTAAGAGTGTAGAAAGAAAACCCAAAATGTTATAATATAGTAAAATACTATGAAAAGGAACATGGTGCAAAGACATAACTATGAATAAATGTGCCTAAGGAACATAAAGCATGCTCGAGAACATAGAATATATCTGTGTAAATGCCAAAAAGGCATGAAAAGTTATGAGATAAAGTAGTAACCCCAAGATGGAAACCTAGCTGAAAAAGACTGAAAGTGGAATCTGAGGGCTGAAGTTAAGTATAAAAAGGGTTATCTCCCTAAGAAACCTCTCAAAAGAGTCTGAGTAGAGGTTCAGTCTTGAAATTTTAAGGAGGAGATTTCTTTTAAGAGGGGAAGAATTGTGACATTCCAAATTTCGGCTCAGAGGTATAGGAAAAATTGCCTAAGATGTGAAGGCTACTAGATCTTTTCTAGGAAGGGTCCCAAAGGTTCCTTGGAGGGACAAATGGATTCCTAGAGATTAAATTGCAAAGCAAACGTTTGTTAGGATTAAGAAAAGAGGAAGATAGAGACTCTAATGAAGTGTCCGAGGGTCGAATATGAGGAACTGAGGTGATAGAGGGCTAGAGGTTATGTTAGAAACCTGAGTAAGAGGATTCATGATGCTAAACCTAAGTAGGACCTAAATTCAAATTTAAAAAGTTTTAGGTTGAAAAATGAGCATAGATGGAATTAGGCCCGAATATTTCAAAAAAATTCCAAAAAAGGAGAATGAGTCCAGAGACCTGTATGAAGCTAAAAATGATGAAAATGCCCTTGGAAGGAATTTGTGGAATTCCCAAGATTTTGGCTAATTATGTATAATAGCCGAAAGTGAATTATTTAAAATATGAGGAGATATCAGATAATTAGAGAAAGATGGGGATCAGTAGTTGAGGAATTATCACAGGTTTTAAAAATAATTTCACTCCCAGAAAGTAAAGAGGTTGGCTTTAATAGAATTTAGTCTATTTATATACTATGTAAAAAAAAGTTAAAATAAAACATTTATGGGTTGACTCTTGATTTAAGAAAAATTAGAGAAATTTCCTATGCTGAAAAGGTAATATTGGTGCCCAGAGACAATTTCTCAGAGTGTCACACCATACTTTTAGACCACATTTTATTCCAATTAGAACCATTTGGAACCATTTCTTATGACCTTAGGTTAAAAAAATTTGAATTTTAAATTTCATTAAATTTGGGTTACTATTCATGTAACTCTAACCAAGGCTAAACTTTGAAAAATCATAACTAATTCTAAAAAACTTGAAATGAGTTGTTCTAAGTTCTATTTAAAGCTCTTGATATGATTTTTAAAGGAAAAATACTCACTGATAACCAAACTTGACCAATCAGTCCCAGAATTAACGCAAAGTGATACTGTTCATACTATACACAGCTTTTTGGTAGGGGTGGCCTGCTGGAGGCAATTTTTATAAAAAAAGCAATTGATTACTCGGATTGGTTCTTGCGTCCCTGTGCCTAAAAGGATGGGCAAGTTCGGTTCGAGTGTTTATCGATCGGGTGGATCTATATGCTAGGTGAGACGAGGTGTAGTGCAGTCTGGTCAGCACATCTATTTTGGGTACAAAGGGCCATAGGTTTGGTAATTTTTTAATTTTTCAGAATTTATTCCTAACTTTGGATAGGCATAACTTTTTGTATAAAACTCCAAATTTGATGAAGTACCACTTGTTTTAAATCTAAAACTATAATCTACAAGTCTACCAAGTTTCAGCTAAAATCTCATCCAATTGGCCAACATTTTGTTGGTGCGAAAATGAGGTATAGGTAGGGTCTATTTATCCCTTTTTCATGCATTTTCTTGATTTTTCTCCTCTTTAAACCCCATAGGACCATTTCCATCACATGAAACATGCTTCCTTAATCAAATACTCACATGTATATCAACTTTGGTCATTATTACAATAATCCAACATAATTCATATATAATTCACATAAATTAAAAAATGTTCATCAAGGGGCATTAAACTTAATTATCTCCCAAGATGATCTCTTTTCCCTTCTACTTGCTTGGTCCTACCCCTAGTTAGAAAATATTTGAACATAAAAGAATGAGATTTCATAAGAAATCTCAGTAGCAATAAATCATAATTATCATGCTAAGTAAAAATGTGATATGTCATCATAAAGTAGAATTTATCGTCTAACATTTTATATACATTTTATTGCCATGGAAAGAGAGCAACAATCAAGCTATTGAACTATTCCACATAACATATTGCCAAGGCATATTTGAGATAGGATTCCACACATAATCACATAATTTGCTCAATCACATCATGCCAATATAAATCAAATAACACATACGCATTCAAACAAGCAAGAAACAATCAAATTATGATTTCAATGCTACCTCTTGTTCAGGTATATAATTTGGCCTCTTTAGGGATCTGGTGCTCCTCTTGTTTTCTTGCACAATACCTATCAATCCAAGTATAAACACATTCCATATTACCAATAATCCAAGGGTAATGTCACACCTTACTTCTAAGATGTCTTAGAGTTCATTTAGAACCATATCTAACCATATTGGATGGTCTTAAGCTCAAAATTTACATTCTAGACGTTATTATTGTAAAATCATTGTTCACTGTGCAATTTTCAGATTACAGGTCCAACTTTGAAAAATAATAACTAATTCTAAAAAAACCGTATGGAGGTGTTCTAAAATTCTATGGAAATCTCTTTGAAAGCTCTTTAAGGTAAAAATATCAAACTAAACTTATCCTTGACAAATTCATATAGTTTATTCATTAAACTTTACTGTTCATTTGGTAAGTTTTGGAACTTTTAGATTCTGTGTGTCAACTTTGAAAATTTGTATCTCCTTGTATACATATCCAATTGAGGCAATCTACCTCTCATTTTAAAGCTTGAGATGTGCATTATAAGTTTGCTAAATTTCGTGGCTTAACTTGTTTATTTGGTAGGTCAAACTGGAGCTTGAAGCAAACTGCTCTAGGATCTACGTTTTATCCCATTACCTTTGCTTGCTTTAATTCTTTTTATTTCTTTGGCACACAAAACTTGGACTTATTCTTTCCCATTCATTGTCACAAATTTCCATTCATGCCATAGACATTTTAAACACATATATTGCATCATGAGCATCCATAAACATAACTTACAAAATAAAAGAATTATACATTTATCAACAATCTCATTCATTAACTTGAATAATTCTCCGCTTTCTTCTCCTTCCTTCTCATGCCATTATTTCCCACCATTGAATGACCTAAATGGCTGGTCAAGGAGGGGTAAGATTTAGAGGAATCTCAGTAGCAAACTGTACCATATTAATCATGCTAGATGGATGCTAATGCACTATATGCAACTTGCTTATGCCCTTGTTAATTAGTGACATATTAACATGCTCAAAGCTACTTCTTGATGCATGGCCATGGAGACATAATCTACTCACTATGAATAGAAATTATAGCACCAAAAAAATGTCACAATAACATTAAAATAACATGTACATCGCAACACACAAGCATACAACATCAAGCAATGACAATCGGTAAGTTCACTACCTTGCACTTCAAGCTTTCCTCTTACTTTTCCTTTGATTCCCCTGACTTCCCAACCATGTGGACTTTCGGTCAACATCAACAAACATCCTCTTGGATGTCCCAAGGTCCTAAACATAGTCACATTGATCATACAATATATTAGGACCAAAGGATTACATGAAGTTCAAGACTAACTCTCTTGAACTTAACCTTTTCTCCAAACTTTGGATTGATGTTTTAGCTTTGTAAAAATTGTTTCCTTAGGTCAATCCTACACAATTTTGTCCAAGGAATCCAAACATGAGGTTGGATTCATGGAAAGAAAATTCCTTCCCTACGAAACAGTATTGGCCAAATTGGGGTTCTTAAAATCTAAAAATTCCAACTTTTATCCTAATGCTTTCAATGCTTGGTCTTTAGGTTTACCCTACACCATTTTCCATTTTAAACATAATAGAGGCATTAAAACTATGACAATCTCATCCTAGGGTACAGATCTTAGCTTGGCTGAATAGCACACCCAATATCCAAACCATACAATTTTTCAAATATCAACATAAAACCACTTGAAACAGCTTGAAATCAATGGGTTTTAACTAGATATAACATCAAAACGTCCACCCCTAACCCTATACATTTTGGCTAGCTACATTAAAGAGGGAAGAATAGATTTTTCCACCATCAAACACAAGGAAAACAACAAGGAATAACATATAACCACTTACTAATCTTAGATCTAAGCTTGGATGACCAAAGGTAGTTATTTTCTCCTTACTTGAATTTCAAGAAACCAAAAGGCAAGAGCTTCCTCACTTGGCCAAAAATAATGGTCTTGAAAGGGGGAGGAAGAGTTCTATTTATAGGCAAAATATCCCAACCACCATAATAAATGCTATACTAGGTGTCAATTGCCAAAGCCATCTTGAAATTAACCTCTTTCTTAATTAACTTAATTCTAAATGAATTTAATTTCAAAAGTCAAGATCCACTACACTTGTGGCTTGATACATGGCAACTTTAAATCTTCTCCATAAGAAGCTTAACAAGTGGCACAATATAGGCCAAGTAAAAAGCAAGTGTATGTTTACACTTTATCAATGCACTTTACTGGTCCTCTTTCTCAGTTCCAGTTTGTTGGGGTACTGACATATTCATCACATCAGTTTTGCCTAATTCCACTACCCCTTCTCTCCTATTTAATGCCTTCACATGTGTCATGATTACCTCACATGGTGCATTAATGAGCCATCATTACTTTTGTCTTTTCCTTGGATATTTTTCTCGATTTACTTGGCTCTTATTTTTTGGGGTTTCTTTCTAGCTTTCTAGAACTCTAAAAATTATTCTGTCTACTCCTAGAATTCCTTTTATCTTTAAAGAAAATCTATGAATTTTCTCAAGTCATAACTCATCCTGTAGGCCCCCCTTAAAAATCATTTTTTAAAATATCCTTTTATCAACATAATCGGCTTTATGTTTTATTAAAGTCATTCCACTAACCTCCTGGTTACGGGATTAATTTTATAAATTAGTAAAACCTTTCAACCATTTAACCTCAGTTTTGTGTATATTTTGAGATCTCTTTGTACTTTAAATAATTATCTCAAACAGTGTACTTTTTACTTGTCGTAACCTTATAAATTCCATTTAAGCTACCTCAGGAGTATTTTCATCATTTCTCTTTACAAAAGAGTCTTAGGATAATATTTTTCATTTTCTGGGATTTTCTTAGAATTTTCTGTATACTTTTCTCTTTTTGGACCCTTGAGACTTTACTAGAGCCTCTAACTTTGATTATACTTTAGCTCCTGAAAACTTTCACTTTAAGGTTTGGTCCCTCAAACTACTTTGACTTCCTTTTTATCTTTGGAACCTATGCTAAAAAAGGCTTAGTAGCCTACCTTCTTTAGGCTACTTCCAGAGCTCTTAGACTTAACGATTGAGATGTGACATGTAATATCTTGAATTTTGGGCCTAAAAGTACTAGAATTAGCATGAAATGGGCAGGCTACTAGACTCCTTTTGGTAGAAGTCCCAGAGGTTCCCTAGAGGAGCAAAGGATTCCCAGGGACTAAATTGCAAAGAGAAAATTTTTTGGGATTGAGAAAAAAGGAAGATAAATACTCTAGTGAGGTCCCAAGACCCAGGAATAAGAAATATAGATGAATATAGGCCAAAAGTTATACTGGAAGCCTTAGTGAGGTGAATTATGTGGTTAAGCCGAACTAGGGGCAAAATCATACTTTTGCAAAGTTTTAGGTCGGTAAGGGTAAAAATGAAAATGATGCCGAAAGTTCTAGAAAAATCCCAATAAATGGGAAATGGCATGTTAAGGCCTATGTGTGAAGTTTTGGGGTCCAGTATAAGAAGTTGAGGTAATTAAAGACCAAAGGTTATGCTAAAAACCTTAATAAGAGGATTCCTAAGGCTAAACCCGAGTAGGGATCTAAACGTAAATTTTGCAAAATTTTAGGCTGAAAAGGGTAGTGATGAAAGTTGGCTTGAATATTTCATGAAAATTTCAAAAAAATAGGAATAAGGTCCAGAGGCCCGTATAAGGCTAAAAATGATGAAAATACCTTTGGAAGAAATTTGTGGAATTCCCAGGGTTTTGGCTAATTTTGAATATTAGTGGAGATTGAATTATTTAAAATACAGGGAGGCCTTAGATAAGTAGACAAAAATGGAAGAAAATATTTGAAAAATTATCACAGGTTTTAAAAATAATTCTGTCCCTACAAACCGAAAAGGTTGGCTTTAATAGAATTTAAAGCCTGTTTATACACTATCCAGGAAAAGTCAAAGTAAACTATCTAGAGGTTGAGTTTTGATTTAAGAAAAATTAGAATTTCCCATGATGAATAAATAGTATTGGTACCTAGAGACATATTCTTGGAATCGTGGACTGGTAGAAAGAATTCGATCAAGTTTACTCCGAAATAAATATTATTAATTGTTTTAATAGAAGAACAAGGGAAGAGCATCACCTCCTCTTTAAGCGTGTTATATAATGCCATGTGGACTTATTTGAGATGAGAAAATGGTGCTAGAATATGTCCCAGTGGTCCTGGGTAAGTCAGGACCCGTAAAAGTACCCGATACGGTGCAAAATAGCAAGATAGGTGGAGGAATGCTTAGGGGCTATATTTTGCACGAATTTCTTATTAATTTTCTCTCTATTTTAATGCCAAAATGATGAAGGGACATGGAAGAGACAAGTGTATGGTTAGATGAAAGACGTGTATGGTTGGATACAAGACACATGTACGGTCAAATGTAAAACACGTGTACGGTTGGATTAAAGACATGTGGCTTGATGATGTAAGCATGATGTCATAAGGACACATGTCATTATAAGACAAAGAGGGAAAATGAACGGTCAAGATTATGCCACCTATTTCCAAGATCAAGGGCTAAGATTCAATGTTGTTTTCTATAAATACCCCTTCCTTCTCCTCATTTCGTCCTAAGCTCAAGAAAACCATGGGAAAACTCTTGTAAAATGAATTCTAGAGAGAGAAAGTAGAAGGGAAGGTGTCACACCTTACTTTTAAACCTCGTTTTATCTCCATTAGAACCATTTTGGATCATTTCTTATGGCCTTAAGTTGGAAAATTTTGAAACTTAAATTTTCTTAAATTTGGGTTACTATTCATTGTAACCCTTATAAATGCCAAAATTTGAAAATTCATAACTAATTCTAGAAAAATCAAAATGAAGTGGTTCCAAGCTAATATTAAAAATTATAAATTCCATACTACCTCTTTTTAATTCATAATTTTGGCCTCTTTGATTCCTTTGGGTTCCTTCTTGTTCTCTTGCACAATGCCTATCAATTCATGCACAAACACATTCCATACCAATAATCCAAGCATAACATTAATGTTTAACCTTGAATTCAATTAAACCTCTTTTCCCTTGATTTTTGGCATAATTAGTTCTTCTTTGTTTCCATCGAGACTAACTTTCTTGAACTTAACCCTTTTCTCTTAATTTGGGATTAATGTTTTAGCTTTGTAAAAATTATTCTCTTAGGCTAATCCTATACAATTTTGCCCAAGGAGTCCAAATATGAGCTTAGATTAATGAAAAGGAAACTTCTTCCCCAAAAAAAATAGTGTTGCCCGAATAGGGGGTTTGAAATCCAAAAATTCCAACTTTAATTCCAATGCTTCCAATGCTTGTTCTTTAGGTTTACCCTATACCATTTTCTATTTTAAACCTATTAGAAGTATTATAATCATCAAAATCACATCCTAGGGTACATAACCAGGTTTGGCCAAACACTATACCCAACAACCATATCATACAATTCTTCTAATTTCAACATAGATCCACTTGAAACAACCACTAATCAATGTGTTCTAACCAAGTTTAACATCAAAATCATCCTCCCTTAAACTTATATAAATTTGGCCAGCACCTCCCCTTAAGGGATTCCACATTTTTCAACCATCAAACTCAAGAATACAATGCAAAATACAAGGTAGAATATAAAACTAACCTTGTATCCAAGTTTAGGTAGATGGT
This sequence comes from Neltuma alba, assembly GCF_004799145.2. Lineage (NCBI taxonomy): Eukaryota > Viridiplantae > Streptophyta > Magnoliopsida > Fabales > Fabaceae > Neltuma > Neltuma alba. Next base: position 75,720 of record NW_021635218.1, read on the forward strand.
TTCCTCTTGATTCCTCTTGAAGAAAATATCTTGCAAGAATTTCCCCTCTTGAACTCATGTTGGCCAAAAATGTGAAGGAGGAAGGGTCTATTTCTAGCTAAAACTTTAGCTTGAATGGACCAAAATGCCCTTGGTGGCTAATAGAAAGAGTAAGGGCAATCTTGGAACTTTAAGTGCACTTTTGCATCATCATTACATCATCTTCTTGCATCATTCTTACATCATTCTTCTAAAAGGTGCCAAGTGTCACAAATTTGGTAGAGGAGAAGGGAGATTAAATCCTAGCCATTGGATCAAAACTTAATCCTTAAGTTTCCTCCTAATTTACTTGGTCCATGTTTCTCTAGCTTTCTTGACGACCTTCCAAAGCTCAGAAAATTCTCATCTGCTCTATAAATTCACTTTTATTTTGGAGAATATCTATAAATCTTCTCAAGCTGTAATGCTTCCTTTAAGCTTTGCATAAAAATCATTTACTAAAATACACTTTTATTGGCATAATCTGCTTTTTAATTTATCAAAGCCATTCCACTGGCCTTTTGGTTGCGAGACTAATCTTATAAATTAGTACAAACTTCAAACATTTAACCTCATTTTTATGTACATTTTTGAAATCTCTTGTTTTTTTAAATAATTACCTTAAACATTGTACTTTTTACCGATTATAACTTTAGAAATTCCATTTAAGCTACCTCAGAGGTATTTTCGTGATTTCTCTTCACAAAAGAGCCTTAGAATATTATTTCCCAATTTTTTGGATTTTCTTGGAATTCTCTATATACTCTTCTATTTTTACCCTTGTTGGCTACAACTTTTTGAATTAACAGTTTAGTCCCTACTTGGACTTAACTTTATACAACCATTTCTTTAAGGTTTCTAACCTACCTCTTGGCCTGTTTCTGGTTTCTTTTCTCTTTTTGGGCCCTTGAGACTTTACTGAAGCCTCTAACTTTGATCACACCTAAGCCTCTGAAAACTTTTACTTTGCAATTTAGTCCTTGAAACTGCTTTAACTTCCTTTCTTATCTTCAAGACTTCTACTCAAAAGGGGCTTAGCAGCCTACCTTCTTTAGGCTATTTCTAGTGCTTTGGGCTTAAGAATTGAGATGTAAGAATTCTCTCCCTCTTTTAAAAATTTCATAATCAAAATTTTAGGGCTAAACCTCTAGTTTGACTATCACTGAGAGGCTATTTGAGGAGAATGTCCTCTTCTTTTTCCCTTTCCCTTTTCTTTTCCCTATTTAGCATGCCTGAATATATCATCATCAGGACTTATAGCTCTAAAATCTCAACAGTCCTAAGTACCTGGGTATCAACTTTTTTGCTTTAATGTTTTCCGCCTCTTATCGGCGTAACCTTTGTATCTGCTCTGAGCTGTAAGCAATTTCTGTTTAACTAGCTGTATTTCTCAGAGGTTTGGTCAATTACATCTGGACCTCAAACTTTCTTTTCTCCAAGTTTCATATAGTAAATCAAGGGTTTATATTTTCTCCCGTACAAAACTTCAAACAGGACCATTTAAATGCTGGAATGATAGCTACTACTATAAGCAAACTCCACTTGCGGCAGGTACTCATTCTACTTTCTTTTAAAATCCAAAACATATGCCCTTAGCATGCTTTCTAGGGTTTGGATTGTTCGCTTTGTTTACCTATTTGTTGCAGTAATAAGCCATACTAAGACTCAACTGAGTTCTTATGGCTTCTTGCATCTTTTTCCAGAATTTGGATGTAAACCTTGAGTCTCTATCTGGCACGATGTCATTTGGTACTCTATGAAGTCTAACGACCTCCTTAACGTATAACCTTGCTAATTTTCTCTAGCAAATATTTTAACTTTAATCACCAGGAAATGGGCCAAATTGTCAATTGATCAACTATGACCCATGTCGCGTCATAACCTGATGACGTGCAAGGTAATCCTATAATAGAACCCACGAAAATGCTATCTCATTTCCACTCAGGGAGATTTGGGTTTGCAGAAATCTTGGCAATTTTTGATGCTCTATCCTTATTTTTCTAGCACGTGAGGTATCTTGTCACATATTAGGTAACATCGTGTCTCATACCAGGCCATCAAAACCTCTGCTTAAGGTCTTGGTTTATCTTGATCATTCCCAAATGAATCGTGTACTTACTCTTATATGCCTCATCTAGAGTTTATTTCCTGAAACCATTTACAAGAGGGACATAAATTCTTTTCTATATTTCAATATGCCCTCAGTGGAGATTTCAAAATCTCTTGTCTTGTTGTTTAGCACTTTAGCTTGAAGGGTCCTTGCTAATTCATCCCTTCTTTGAGCTTCTTTAATCTGATCGGTTAACAAGAGTTCCTACTTCTTTTGCCTTATTAGATGTTAATTGTATCTGATAAATAGAACCCTCCTTTATATCTTTTAATAATTCACCCTCTTTAATCATTAGGGTTGCCACCTGTACAACCTTCCTGCTCAAGGCATCAGTCACTACATTGGCCTTTCTCGAATAGTACTTGATCCGGTAGTCATAGTTATTGAGTAGCTCTATCTATCTTCTCTGCCTCATATTCAACTCTTTCTAATCTTGTAGGTACTTGGACTCTTATAATCACAAAGCAGTTCTATGGTTGCCCGTACAAATAATGCCTCCATATCTTTAAGGCATAAACAATCACTGCTAGCTCCAGGTCATGTGTGGGGTAATTCTCCTTATGAGACTTTAGCTGTCATGAGGCATAGGTGACAACTCTACCTTGCTACACCAGTATGCATCCCGATCCCTATTTACTTACATCTGTGCACACGACATACCGTAGTGTCGGATCAGGGATCACTAGTACTGGAGTAGAGGTTAATCTTTGCTTCAGCTCTTGAAGGCTCACCTCACACTTACTGTCCCATATAAATTGCTGATTTTTCTTGGTAAGCTTAGTTAGCAGTTGGGCAATCCCAGAAAAGTCCTATATAAATCTCCTATAGTAACTTGCCAGCCCTAAGAAACTTCTTATCTCTGTTACCATCTTGGGCTGTTCCCAGTTGAGCATTGTCTCAACTTTACTAGGATCCACAGCCATACCTTCTTTCTTAATTATGTGGCCTAGGAATCTAACTTTATCCAATCAAAATTCACATTTACTGAACTTAACATAGATCTTTTCTCCTTTAATCGGAAGAAAATTGAGCTTAGCCTAATCAATGATAAGGTTATCTGGAAGGAAGTCATGGGTACTCTCTCTGTACTAGTTTACCACTGAAGGAGGTTTCTAAATCTTAAACTCATCCCTGGTTTTTACCTTCCCAAAGAGGTACTATACTCTTACTCTTATGGCTCAGTCACTTTCCCTTAAGCTCGGTCTACTACGACCTTAGGAGCTACTGCACTCTACTGTAAGTCTCTTCAGGATCCATAGTGACCCTGGAATACCATCATCACTTTGAGCCATTTTAAGATCTTTAGGAGACTGTGACCGCAGGGTTGAGTAATAAAATAAGTCACCTCCACTTAGTTGGTAACTTAACTAATAACCAAGACTGTTCTAATAGCCAATATCATTCTCTTAAGCCTTATTCAATTCTCCAGGCCACATATTTGCTTCTTTAGGTGCCTAAGCCAATGTGTCTTAAGAGTTCTCTTACTCCTCTAACTGCTCTTACCATTCTTAGTTACTTTAGAACAGTATATGGAGAGGACTCATACAACTTCTCTTTTCAGTATGAACATACTCTAATATACATAATGCCTAGCATTCCAATGCAAAGAGTGCAAGCTCTTACTAGTTACTGTGTCTGTAACGTGCCAACCAAACATCTTATCCTTAAAAAGGGAGCCTGTAACATCCCAATTTTTGGGCCCTGAAGTACTAGAAATAGCCTGAATAAGATAGGCTACTAGACCCCTTTTTAGTAGAGGTCTTAAAGATGAGAAAGAAAGTTAAAGTAGTTTTAGGGACTAAACTGCAAAGTGAATGTTTTAAGGGGCTAAAGGGTAATCAAAGTTAGAGGCCTCAATAAAGTCTCAAAAGCCCAGAAAGAGAAAAGAGGCTAGATATAGATCAAAGGTTAAGTTAGAAGCCTCAAAGAGATGGTTTTATGAGGTTGAGCCTAAGCAGGGGTAAAACCGTAAATTCAGAAAGTTACGGCCATCAGGGGTAAAAATGGAGAGTACTTAGAAAATTCTAAGAAAATCCCAGAAAATGGGAAATAATATTCTAAGGCTCTTTTGTGAAGAGAGATGACGAAAATACCCCTGAGGTAACTTAAAAGGAATTTATAAGTTTATGGCTCAATTTGAGATGTAGAGGTAGATTTAATTGTTTGAGTCATAAGGAAACCTCAAAAATTATGGTAAAATGGGGATGTATGATCTAAGAGACTGTAGAAAATTATAAAATTAGTCTCATCCCCAGAAGACCAGCAAAATGGCTTTAATAATACTTAAAAGCCAGTTGTGCCGAGAAAGGGCATTTTAAAGAATGATTTTTAAGTGGGGCTACAGGTTGAGTTATGACCTGAGAAAATTTACAAATTTTCTCTAGAATATGAGGAATTTTATGATATTTTTGGATGAATTTTTGGAGTTCTGGATTGAATAAAATGCTCCAGTCAAATATTAAATAATTTTGTCCCCTAAATAGGAGACAAAACCAAAGAAAATATCTAAGAGCCATCATGACGATGCTGAGTCAGCATGCTGAGTCGCCAAGCGTAATGATGACACCTACGAGTCATCATGCTGAGTCACCAAGCGTAATCATGACACCTACGAGTCATCATGCTGAGTCACCAGAAGATATTTATGGACAGCATAAAAATCAGAACGCAGTATGGGAATATTTTAGACAGTCTTTTGTCTACCCGTTATAGTGAAATCTCTACTGCATGACTCAGTAAGGTTAAGTAGCTTGTCAGTAGAGCTAATTATTTTCATCTATGCTCCTCTGAGATGGCGCCATATATGTACCTTTTATTGGCCAGAATTTTAAGAAAAAGTTGTCCCAACGGTACAGGGTAAGTCAAGACTCGAAAAGTATCTGATATGGTGCAAGATTGGCTTGATAGGTGGAGAAATAATTAAGAAAATATTTTTGCACGAATTTTCCATTTATTTTCTCCCTATTTTAATGCCATAAATGATGAAAGGACATGAAAGTGACAAGTGTACGGTTAGATGAGAAAAAGAAAATATTACGTGTACGGCTAGATGGAAGACACGTGTACGGTCGAATGCAAGACACGTGTGCGGTCGGATTAAAGACATGTGGCTTGATGATGTAAGCATGATGTCATAGGACACTTGTCACCGTAAGATCAAAAGAGAAAATGGACGGTCCAGATCGAGCCACGTATTTTTAAGATCAACGGTCCAGATTCAGTCTGTTTTTCTATAAATACCCCCTCCCCTCCCTACCATTTCGTCCAAGCATAAGGAATCCATGGGGAAGCTCTTGAAAAATGGTTTTTAGAGAGAGAAAGAAGAGGGAGAAAGAAAGGCCAAGTGGTTCCAAGCCAGATCAAACTCTAAAACAAGGTATGTGATGGTTATAGCACTTGATTTTATGCCTATTTCGGATTAGTTACTGTGCGTATCTGATTCTGAAATTTTTCATGCTTAAAGTACACTCTGTGGGCTTTAAATCCATAGGTAGAACACTTCATTTGGATATGTGTACGGTTTATGGTGATTTTTCAAAGTTAGAGGTTTGAAATATGGAAACAGTGTTGAACTTTTGGAAGAGTTTTCGATTTCCGTACAATTCCGATGCTATTCAGCATAGAATTGGTTCTTAAAACTAATTTTCATGTAAATTTAACTTAAGGATCTTTCAGTGAGACTTGGAACCACTCAATTTGGATTTTTCTAGAATTAATTATGAATTTCCAAAGTTGAGCAAAAATTATGGAAATTCTGCGTGAACAGTACCCGCGAAGCAAAATTTCCAGATTTGGTATTTTTGAATCTACGGCCATCTAAAGTGGTCCTCATTGACAAGAAATGGATCATAAGGATGGGAAATGATGAGATTTATGGTAGAAAAGTTAGAAAGAAAGCCCTAAGACTAAGAGAAAGGGTTGAGGTTCAAGAGAGATAGTCTTGAACTTTATGTAATCTAGTGGTCCTAATGGATTGTATGATCAATGTGACTATGTTTAGGACCTTTGGAACATCCAAGAGGATGTTTGGTGATGTTGAATGAATGTCCACATGGTTGGAAAGACAAGGGAATCAAAGGAAAAGCAAGGGGAAAGCCATGTTACAAGGTAGTGAACTTACCTATACTGTGTGCTTGATATGTATGCTTGCATGATGTGATTGTGTTGCCATGATGAGACTAAGCTATGATGAAATGTTTGCAAAGTTATGTTTGCAAGTTTATGTTATGTTTTGCCTTGGCAATATGTTATGGAAGCATGAAATGCTTTAGCTTACTTTCCATGGCATTCATGTGTTAATGTTATAACATGTCATGCATGTGCATTATGTCTTGCATGCTTATGGGTAGTGTTTGCTACTGAGATTCCCCCGAATCTCACCCCTTCCTAACCAACCATTTAGGTCAATCAATGATGGGCAATAATGGCATGAGAAGCAAGGAGAAGTAAGCGGAGAATTATTCTTGTTAATGGATGAGACTGTTGATAAATGTATAATTCTACTATTTTGTGAACTATGTTATGGATGCCAATGATGCCATGTATTTAATTATAATATTTATGCCATGAATGAAAGTGTATGAGCATGAACGGGAAAGAGTAAGGCCATGTTATGTATGCCAAAGAAATAAAAAGAATTAAAGAGATGTTAAGGGATAAAACGTAAGTCCTGGAGTAGTGAGTTTGTAGCTCCAGTTTGACCTATCAAACGAGTGAGTTAGCTCATAATATTTGGCAAGCAAAGAGATCTGATGTTTCTCTTTAAAGTGAAGGGTAGTTTGCTCGATTCCAATAACCGAGCAGAAAGTTATGCCTTTCCAAAGTTAGGCAAAAATACAGTAAAATCCGAAAATGACCAAATGAACAATAACTTTTTCAAAGGAAATTGAGGTCGAATTTCAAGGCAATCAGTTCAGAAACTATTTTTTCTCAAAATTTTATCCAAAGAACTTTTTGTAGAACTTGGAATCACTCAATTTCAATTTTTCTACAATTAGTTACGAATTTTCGAAGTTTGTCACATTTTAAGGTGACAATGAATAGTAACCCGTAAATGAAAATTTTCAAAGTTGATTTTTCATCAATTGTAGCCTTCATAAGTGATTCCAAATGCTTCCGCAAGGAAAGTTAATTGATTTAAACATGAGGTGTTACAGAGCCTCTCATCCTGATGCAACTAATTATGGAAGTTATAGGGAGAGGACTTATAAGGTTCTCTTCTTTCTGCTTGCCCTTCTCTGTTAAGCTCAGGGATATTAAACCCTACCTTTGTTCTTAGCTAGTCATGCTTTTATTGGGATAAAGTCAACTCTGATTGCCTTGTCTCAGCTGCTCCTCTTTACTACTCGGACAGGGTATCTTGCTCCATCTAGAGTAGTGTCAACTCTGACTCAAAGGACGAATCTCCCAATTTCTCTAGGAAGACTCACAGCCAAGACCATATCCCCTGTGAACGGTGCCTTTCAACCTAACCCCAAGTGACTAAGTATCTCTTAACATTATTGAGAACATGCCAACCTCATAATGCTACTTTCCCGTATAGCTATCTGTCTCATTCTCATCTCTTTCTCTTCTTCTTGATTCCCAAGAATTCCACTAAGGCTATCCATCTTGCGTTTACTATTTCCAAGTTCCTCTTTACCTATCCAGAGACTTGAGATAGCTGCTCTATCATGGTGTCCCAGCCCTAACAAGGTTGTAAGAGTTTGTCCAGCTTAGATGGCTACTACACCCTCTTAGCGGTGTATAGACTCTACCCCTAACTATCTTGTTCAATTCCTTATCATTACTCTTCCTCTTGAGGGGGAATCTGATAGCTTTTAAATAGTGGCTACCACTCTCTCTTTGATCTCTACTAGTCTTACTCTCAATAACCTCATAGTAGTTTTGCTAAGATACAACCTCAGCATCTAAGAGTCATTGTCTCTATTCGTCACGACCAGAATCCTTATTTGCCACAATGAAAGTCAACACTTCCTTTGGTGATCACTTCTGTATTTGTTCATCACCACCAATGCTCTTGGTTTATCATGACGAAACATACTTTCTCTTAACCTCTACTAGTCTTACTTAGCGTTGTTCATCGTAACCTTATCTGCTGCCTGAAGGACTTCTATGTCCTAGCCTCACTGTGATCCCCAACTAAGTCAACTACTTCTTTTCAACCAATTAAGGAAGGGTCTAGCTCAAAACTCTAGGCCATTAGCACTTTTGGTTTCCCCTATCCTCAGGGATCATTGGTAGCGGAAAGCTATCTTTACTCTTCCTAGCTTTTTATATCCATTTAGGAATCAAAGATAGTGACTTTGATCGTGCTGTCTTAACATCATATCAAGGCTACACTATCTGACTTATAAGCCATTATCCTTTCTTTCTCTAGAGGGGAAGTCTCTTTATCTTTAAACAGTGGCGACCAAAATTACTGTTGATTTGGAAAAATTTGAAACTTTTAGATTCTATACCTCAACTTTGGAAATTCATATCTCCTTGTGTACACATCCAATTAAGATGATCTACCTCTCATTTTAAAGCTTCGGGTATGTAATATAAATATGCCAAATTTTGTGGCTTAACTCATTCATTTCATTGATCAAACTAGAGCTTAAAGCTAATTGCTCTAGAACCTACGTTTTATCCCTTAACCACTCTCTACTTTAATTCTTTTTATTTCTTTGGCATACATAACTTGGGTTTGATCTTTACCATTCAAACTCATACACTTTCATTTATGCCATAAAAATTCTAAGCACATATATTGCATTGATGGCATTCATAAACATAATTTGCAACACAGGAGAATTATACATTGCATATTAATCTCATTCATTAACATCAATAATTCTCCACTTTCTTCTCCTTGCTTCTCATGCTATTATTGCCCATCATTGGTTAAACTAAATGGTTGGTTATAGAGGGGGTAAGATTTAGGAGAATCTCAATAGCAAACAATACCATATTAATCATGTTAGATGGATGATAATGCACTACACGCAACTTGTTTATTCTCTTGTTAATTAATGACATATTAGTATGCTCAAAGCTAACTTCTTGATGTATGGCCATAGAGACATAATCTATTCATCATGAATAGAAATTATAGCAGCTAAAACATGTTACAATAACATTCAAATAACATGTACACAGCAACACACAAGTATACAACATCAAGCAATGACAATAGGTAAGTTCACTACCTCGAACTTCAAGCTTTCCTCTTACTTTTCCTATGACTCCTTTGACTTTCCAACCATGTGGGCATTCAGTCAACATCATCAAATATCCTCTTGGATGTTCCAAGATCCTAAACATAGTCACATTAATCATACAATCCATTAGGACCAAGAGATTAAATAAAGTTCAAGACTAACCTTCTTGAACTTAACCCTTTTCTCTTAATTTTGGATTAATGTTCTAGCTTTGTAAAAATTGTTATCTTAGGTTAATCCTATATAATTTTACCCAAGGAATCCAAATATGAGCTTAGATTAATGAAAAGAAAACTCCTTCTAGGGGGTTTGGAATCCAAAAATTCCAATTTTAATTACAATGCTTCCAATGCTTGTTCTTTAGGTTTACCCTACACCATTTTTCAATTTAAACCCATTAGAAGCATTAGAATCATCAAAATCATATCCTAGGGTGCATAACCAGGTTTGGCTGAACACTATACCCAATAACCATATCATACAATTCTTCAACTTCAACACATATCCACTTGAAACAACTACTAATCAATGTGTTCTAACCAAGTTTAACATCAAAATCATCCTCCCCTAAACTTATATAAATCTGGCCATCACCTCCTCTTGGGGGATTCCACATTTTTCAAGCATCAAACTCAAGAATACAAAGCAAAATACAAGGTAGAACATAAAACTAACCTTGTATCTAAGCTTAGGTATATGGTTTCCTCTTGATTCATCTTCAAAAAAATATTTTGCAAGAGTTTCCCCTCTTAAACTCATGTTGGCCAAAAATGTGAAGCAGGAAGGGTCTATTTATAGCCAAAACTTTGGCTTGAATGGACCAAAATGCCCTTGGTGGCTAATGGAAAGAGTAAAGGCTATCTTGGAACTTCAAGTACACTTTTGCATCATCATTACATCATCTTCTTGCATCATCCTTACATCATTCTTCTAGAAGGTGCCAAGTGTCACAAATTTGGTGGAGGAGAAGGGAGATTGAATCCCAGCCATTGGATCAAAACTTAATCCTTAAGTTTCCTCCTAACTTACTTGGCTCACGTTTCTCCCGCTTTCTTGACGGCCTTCCAAAGCCCAGAAAATTCTCCTATCTACTTCATAAATTCCCTTTTATTCTGGAGAATATCTATAAATTTTCTCAAGCTATAACGCTTCCTTCAAGCCTTGCATAAAAATTATTTACAAAAATATCCTTTTATTGGTATGATCTGCTTTTTAATTTCTTAAAGCCATTCCACTGGCCTTTTGGTTGCGAGACTAATTTTATAAATTATACAACCTTTCCACCATTTAACCTCATTTTTATGCACATTTTTTAGGTCTCTTGTTATTTTAAATAATTACCTCAAACAGTGTATTTTTTACTGGACATAATCTTATAAATTCCATTTAAGCTGCCTTAGGGCTATTTTTGCCATTTCTCTTCATAAAAGAGCCTTAGAATATTATTTTCCATTTTCAGTGATTTTCTTAGAATTCTCTGTATACTCTTCTATTTTTACCCCTGTTAGGTGTAACTTTCTGAATTTATAGTTTAGTTCCTGCTTAGACTTACTTTCATACAACCATCTCTTTGAGGTTTCTAACCTACCCCATGGCCTGTTTCTAGTTTCTTTTCTCTTTCTGGGCCATTGAGGCTTTACTGAAGCCTCTAACTTTCATTACACCTTAGTCCCTAAAAACTTTTACTTTGCAGTTTAGTCTCTGAAACTACTTTAACTTTCTTTCTCATCTTCGGGACTTCTGCTCAAAAGGGGCTTAGTAGCCTACCTTCTTTAGGCTATTTCTAGGGCTTCTAGGCCTAAAAATTGAGATGTGATAGTGAAAATGCAAAGATCATACACCAATGTGACAATAGTGAGGCCTAAGCACCTGGTGCAATCGTACGATATGAAAGAGTAGCTGGCACCCAAATCAAACAATGCATGCACAAGGTAATCATTCACAATATCGTACCTTGTATCATCTCGGGTGACTTACTTGCCTCTTCCTTAGTGAGGGTGAACACCCTGCCCTGAGCCTAGGGCCTTAAACTGTCCACATCTTACAGGTATTCCCTAATAAAGTGTCCTAGTTTTTCATATTTGAAGTACATTTCTGAATCATTATGCATGCTCTGTCTCCTTGATTCTTTCCATAGATTTCACATTCCTTTCCTCAGCAAGTATTATCAAATCCTCCTCACCTTACTCCTACTTCTCGTCTAGGCCTCCCTGAGAAATTAGGCCTTCTCCTTTTCCTATTGTTGCCATAAGAAGTTTCTTTCTCACCCGTCCTTGCTGCGGGTTTCTCAGCCCTTGAGGTTGTCCTATCCAAATCATAGTGATTTTGGCTACTCTTTGTAATGTGGTAGACTTCCACTGCTTTGTTGAATACTTCAAGATATCTTTGGGCCACCTTCTCTCTTAGCTTAGGTCTTAGCCCCCTAATCATTTTCTCTGTGAACTAGCATTCATCGTTCATATGCTGGAGGTACGTAGAGTAGCATGACAACTTGATGTATTTGGCCAAGTACTCATCAAAAGATTCGTTAGCCATCTGCTTTCTCATGAGAAATTCAGCTTCTTTCTCATCCCTCACAGATCGAGAAAAATACTTCAAGAAAAACTATTCCTTGAATACCTCTCAAGTGACTGGAGTTTCATTAGCTTAGAGGACTAGCTTTGTGTTCCTCCACTATCGGTCTGCCTCCTCCTCTAGCTTATATATGGCCATCTGGGCCTTCCTCTCAGTTGAGTGCAAGAGGATTTTGAAAATCTTTTCTAGCCAAGTTATCCAGTCCTCGGCTACCTGTACATTAAGGGTTTCCTCAAAAGCTGGGGGATGATGTTTGCCAAAACGTACTATACATTATTACAAGCTATCAGTTTCTAAAGCAAGTTGTGCCTGTTCAGCAATCCCAGTCTCACATCCAGTAATATGGTAATTAGGAATAAGGATATTTCTAAACATTTAAGGGCCAAAAAGGATAAGGAGAAATAGAAAAAATATGGTGGAAAATAATTAGTATGATTTTCCAAGTCAATTAAGAAAGTTTGATTAATTAAGAAAAATTAGTCAAAAATAATTATAGAAAAATATTTCCAAGCCCCATAAAATTAAGGAATAATAAGGAAAATATTCCTTGAGAATTATATGAGGATGTATAATTTGTTTTAGGACCAAATTACCCTTAGAAAAATTACAAAGGAATTCAAGGGTGATTTAGGCTAACTTGAGGCCTTTTATTTGGAAAATTCCAAATAAATATTTTTAAGGAGAATAAAATTCTAAAAAATTTCTATGATGTTCCAAGGAATTATAAGAGATTATAGGACTAAAAAAAACCCTTAAATACCCAAAATTTTCCTAATTCTTTTGACAAGTGGAAAAATCATTAATGAGAAGAAAAATAGTTTTCCTTTTTATTTAATTAAAGGGAAATTGAGATTGAGTTAAAGAGGGCATTTTGGGAAGAGAAAAATAAGGAGAATAAATTATAGATCTGACAGAAAATAATTGTAGAGGCCAGAGTACTGTAATTATAGAAAAGAAATTAAACTCAAAGTAAAAGTACATCGACAAAGTGAAGACTGGAGTCTTGTACTTTACTTAGCCCACATTTTACCATGTGTCAAGCCCATAATGGAGAGTATTTAAAGTTGCCACGTGTCAAGACTTAAATAGAGAGAATCTTGACTTTTGGAAACTAATTACATTTGGATTTACTTAATTAAGATAGAGGTTTCAAGACTAAGTAGGGAATTAACACTTGGCATATCATTAAATGTGATGGTTGGGATATTTTAGGCATTAAAGAGAGCTCTTCGTCCCCCATTTTCAGATTCATCATTTCGGCTAAGAGTAAGAAGAGAGCTCGCCATCCATATTTTGAGTTCAAGCTATCACACCCCAAATTTTGAGCCTAAGAATACACGAATTAGCCTAAGATAGGTAGACTGCCAAATCCCTATGAGCAAGAGTCCCAGAAATATAAAAAGAAGGTTGAAGGTTTTCAGGGACTAAACTGTAAATAGAGAAAGTTCTAGAGACTAAAATGTAAAGAAAGTTAGAGGCTCCAGTGACAAGGCTGAGAAATGAGAAAAGAGGTTAGTTCAGACCAAAGGTTGTGATAGAAGCCAAAATAGGGTGATTTATGAGGTTTAATTTACCAAGGCCAAAACTGTAAATTTGAAAAGTTTTAAGCCAGGAATGGGTGAAAATGGAAGTAATATCCAAAAATTCTAAAAAATTCCAAAAAATGAAAAATGACATTTTAAGCCCTGTATGTGATGAGAAATGATGAAAATGCCCTTGAGTTGTGAAACAACCTTCCTAAATAAACAGATAAACCTAATTTTTTTTATAGTAACTTTAAGAAATAACTTTTTATAACCCAACCATGCTAAATACAAACTCAAATTATGTTACAATCATCTACACTAACTAATTATATAATATTGTTATCTGTGATAGAAAAGAGCAGCACCCAATCATATATCTTATCACGGATAAAAGAACTTTTCTTAACTCATTCAAATACAAACTATATAAGAAAGGATCAATCTTATCTAATATGGTTATAAAACAACATATAATATAGCTCATAAATCAAAATATTAAAATTAAACCTTAATTCATACTTTATAATAAATTTATAAATAAATCACATGCAAATATGTGATCCTAGGCCTCTGGCCACCTATCAGCACACATACCACAATAGTACACTCAAAGGACATAAGAAATAATAATGCATGAATCAATTAAAACCAATTTATCCTAAGGTGGCAATATACAGGATACAACATAGCTCATAAATCGAGGAGACACTACAAGTTGCTAATGTAGCTTTACTCCTCCTGAGCCTTCCATGACGTCCCTCCTTTAAAGCTTTCACCTGAAAAATGTTAAACAATAGGGATGAGACAACGTTTCAGTAACTAAATCCCTGCCTATCACATACATTAGCATGGGCTACCGAGGTGTCAGGTGGGATACACAGAGTTAATAATAGTCAATAGACACTTATCTAACAGTTGAACTCATAATAACCATATAGGTCAAATATATCTGCCAATCTCATTCAACTGATGATTTCAAAAGAGATAACATACCTTTCATTTATTCAAAAGATATAAACATTAATGAAGATACCATGTCATATGAAACCCATGAACCCAAATTCATCCTTATATCCTCCTTATTTCCGCCAATTAGACCCATGGGCTAAGTTCTTTCCATTTGACTGGCTACTCTGACAAGCTCACCACTCGAGTGATATGGACAGGCCAAAGACCACAGAGCACTCGGTGGACCATAGGTCGCCCCTCGAAAAACTAGTGGGGTGTCGCAGTCCCTCGAAGAACTAGTGGGACAATAATAGTGGCCAACCATAGAGCTCTGTATGGAGGCCGATACCACGTGGTAAGTATATGTATCTCAATAACTCCAATCATCTCCTTCCCCCACCCAAACTAGATGCACAGGGTTCAAAATAACACATTTATATGTATAATCAACCGAATTCCAGAATGACACCTCATAATCATAATCATTAATTTCTAACAATACAAACGATTTCAATCCTTTTCAAAATAGTATCCCACAAGACAGCTCATAAAAAATATAATATATGTATATGAAAATTGGTTATAAAATCACTCACCAACCTCATACCAATGCATATAACAGATAGAAATTTAGTTACCTAGTCTCCTAGCTAATAATCAAGCACAAACGAGACCCGTACTCAAAAATGCCACAATAGGGTTTATATCTACAATTGAAATTAAAATATTATTTCTACAGTATTAGAGTAAACTACTCACAAATTTCTAACATTTAATGCTCCCTCTAATACATTCAGCTGTTACTCGAAATTCTAGCTCGAAAGGCTTTTTCTAAGGTTTAGGGTAAGAACATATATATGATGATTTATATTCAATTCCTAGGCTCCCTTAACTTATGTTATCTTTAACTATTAAATTCTATCATTTGAAGCACCAAATTCACAACCTAGATAGAGAACCCTCAATTTATAACTTATGTTCTATCTTCAAAGAATTTAGACGGATAACCTCAATATGAGTTAATTTATTCTTACTGTAGAAATCTAATTATTAATCCAACTGTTGAATTTAATGTCTTACATGTCCCAAGACTTCTCTCTAAATTTCGGGTTAATCCAACGGTGAACAAATTTAAAAACACCAACTTACTATCTAGTATTCTATCTACCAAATCTAAAAAAAGATAAATGAAAAACATACCTAATAACTTGTAACTCAGACATTGAATTGATGATCCAATCATTGAAACTAACAAGTTTGAAGTCTAGGATCAGTTGCCCAAATTGCAGCCCGATCCAACGGTTTACAGATCCGTAAACAGCACTTTACTGAGACTATCTCAGTTTTGTGCGAAAATTATTTGGTTCATCTTTAACTCTTCCCTACTACCACCTATATATAGGCTCCTAGAGCTTCCTCTTCCCATCATTTAGTCAATATGGGACTTCTTAACATTGCTATTTTATCCACTTTCTATCATTTAATCAATATGGGACTTCTTAACATTGCTATTTTATTCATTTTCTCATACACACACACACACACATAAAATCAGAATTATTTTAATTACATATATGTATATTTAACCTCTACCTATTCTATAAAAATTTGTTTAAATATTAGATATATGAAAATCAGGATGTTACAAGTTGACTTAAAAGGAATTTATAAGCTTATGGCTTAGTTTGAGATGTAGAGGTAGATTTAATTGTTTGAGTCATAAGAAAACCTCAGAAAATTATGTAAAATAGGGATGTATGATCTAAGAGGCTATAGAATTTATAAAATTAGTCTCAACCTTAGAAGGCCAGCAGAATGGCTTTAACATTTTTTAAGGCCAGAACTGCAGTTTATGGGTTTGTTATGGGAAGTTTAAAAAGAAATACTTATGGTCTGAGTTATGATCTGAGAAAATTTAGAGACTTTCTACAGAATTAAATAAATTTTATGGTATAAATAGATGAATTTTTAAAGTTTCGGATTGGATAAAATGCTCCAGTCAAATGTTAAATAATTAATGTCCCTTAACTAGCAGACAAAGTTAGAAAATATCTTAGATATTTTGAGAAAGACAAATTCAACTTGAATTCTCTTCTTCTTTCCCATGTGCTTCATTTATGAGGGTGATGAGTCATCATATGAGTCACCAGAAGATATTTTATAGGTAGTAGAAAAAAATTAGAATGCAATACGAGTAAGTGTTAGACAATTCCCTATCTACCCAGTAAAGCAAAATTTCTACCATGTGACTCAATAAGGTTGACTAATTGGTCAATAAGGTTTCTCATTTGAGGTTTAGGAAGTAAATACAGGTTGAAAATAATTTATTAAAAAAATTATTTTAATTATTAATATTTTAGCTAAATTAGGAAAAATTGGCCAATATCAATTATTAAAAATACCTAGAGATCTCAGATAATTATGAAAAATTAAAAACAATTCATTAGGAATTATAGAGAATTATAAAATTTTTTCCAACCCTAAATGATGAGGAGGTTAGCTTTAATGGAATTTAAAGCTAAATTAATATCGATAAATTGTCCGTTTTGACGGAAATGGCAATTTAAAGAGTTATAGGGGAGAAAAATTATGAAATTAATTAGGAAAGTTTCCTTTACTAAGATATAATTAATGGTGATCTGATATAAGAATTTTGAGATAATAGAATTTTTTGACTATCAAATAAAATAAACCAATATTATATTAAGACTCAGTGGACTATCAGGACAACCAGGGTGGTAAAAATTTCTAACAGCATATCAAGGACACATGTCATGCCCAAATTGGCTGAGAAGGGAAAAAGAAAATAAAAAGAAAAGAAAAAGAAGATAATAAATCAAGTTAGATTAAAATCTAATTAGGGTTAAGTAAGATGATTATGGTTAAGTCATCTTCCACAAGATCTTGACACAAGGCAAACATGGTTCATTGGATAGCTAGGATTCAACCATCTATCTTTGAAAAGTCAAAAACGTCAAAAAGGGTAATTAGCCAAGTTAATCAAGAAATTAAGAGAGTTAATCTTGATTAAAGCCTAATTAATCTTAATAGATAAGAAGAGAAGACATAAGCCCTAATGACTTACCATCAAAGTGTCAACATATTAGGCCACATAGCTTAAGATTTGTACATTTGGGAAGAGGTAAAAAATTAGAAGGCCAAGATCAAGTCTTATGCAAGAATGGCATATGTGGAATTAATGAAATATGAAGCCTATAAATACCCCCACATGTTCATTTCATGCAAGGCCATTCAAGTAGGGAAACTCTTGCAAAATTTCATCAGAGAGAGAAAGAGAAGAGTTCTAGTGAGAGGAAGTCACTTGGAAGCAAGGTAAGCTTCTACAACTCTTCTATTTCAAGTTATAATGGTTATATGTTGGTTTTATGCTATTTTGATGATGATAGAAAGTCATTTTCCTAAGGGGAAGTGCTGCTCAAATTTTATCAAAATGATAAGGAATGGTTTAGATGAAGTATGATTAAGATTAAGCATAGTTAAAGGTTAAAGATTAGGTGATTATATGTTAGTTTTGATGAATATCCAACCCTTGGATTATATGTGTATGGTTCGGCCATTTCAAGAAATGGTAGAAGGAAGTGGTTTCAATTCAATTTGATGCTTCCAATGAGTTTAAATGATGATTTGGTGTAGGTATATACTAAGAAAGGGATGTTGGAAGCATTAAAATTGAAATGAAAATTTTAAACCTATTTATCCCTATGGTTCGGCCAAATCAAGTTAGTAGGGTAGGAATTAGATTTTCATAAAACTAATATGATATTTGAATTTCACATGAAAAATTATGTAGGAATGACCTAAGAAAGTTCAAGAATCAAAGCTAGAAAAATAAACACAAAAATTCAAGAAAGGGGTTTTAAGGGGTAATGTTATATTATGTTGGGGTTATGGTAATTAATGTTGTGTTATTGGTTGTCTAATAGGCCATACACAACAAGAGAAGAAAAGTTAGCAAGGAAGAAGAGAAATTCAAGGAAGGAAAGCCAACAAAGTAGCTTTGCAATCCATTATATTAGAGTGTCACTTTACTTTGTATGATTATGGCTATGTGTTTTGCTAACTTGTTATGCTATGAGGTGGATGAGAATGTTATATTGTATAATGCTTCCTCCATGCAATTTATGCCTTGGTTTATGGTATATTGAATGCCATGAATGTTTTATGATGATATGTCCTTGCCATAGCATGAATATAAAGTTAAAGTATGCATGCATGTAGCTTGATTTACAATGTATTGTGTGACTTGATAATGTATGCAATTGCTACTAAGATTCCCCAAGAATCTTACACAATATCTAAACAAACCCTAGGGCCTTCAATATCTAACGGCAAAGGAAGGTAGTTAGCTCTTACTTGAAGGGGTAGTAAGCCATAGTGACTTTATATGGCTTTGAATCTTTCTATTTTGGAAGAATGTAATAATAAGCATGCTTTAAGTTTTCAATAGCAAGACTAGGGTTAGAAGTATATAAGCATGTTTTGAATAGTCCAAGCATGCTAGTAATAGCTAGTATAGCTAATGAGAGTATGTTATGATGGTAAATGATCAATTAAGTTAAGTTACCCTTCCAAAGGGGGTAAAAAGTCAACTAAAATGGATCAAAGTTTGACCAATGACCATTTGAGTAAACAAGTGAGTTAGGTTATGAAACTTGGTGAACAAAGAGACTGGATTTTTCTCTTTAAAATGAGAGGTAGTTTGCCCAATTCTGATAACTGAGCAGAAAGTTATGCCTTTCCAAAGTTAGGCAAAGATAAAGTAAAAATCCAAAAATGACTAAATGAATAGCAAATTTTTCAAAGAATGCTGGGCTTGAATTTTAAGGCAATCAGTTCAAAAACTATTTCCCCTCATAATTTTATCCAAAGAGCTTTCCATAGAACTTGGAATCACTCGATTTCAATTTTTCTACAATTAGTTATGAATTTTTGAAGTTTGCCACATTTTAGGTTACAATGAATAGTAATCCGTAAAAGAAAACTTACAAACTTGATTTTTCATAACCTGTAGTCCTTAAAAGTGATTTCAAATGCTTCCACAAGGCAAGTTAATTGGAATAAACATAAGGTGTTACACAAGCAAGGAGAAAGCAACCACCTTTGACCAAGTAAGCTTGGAGTTAAGGTTAGTGGATGATCTTATGTTGTTTCTTGTTTGATTCTCTTGAGTTTAATGGTTGAAATTTCTAGTTAACCCTCTTGAAGTGTGCTAGCCAAATTGATAAATGATTAGGGAGGGATGATTGGTTGATAAACATAGTTAGAACACTTTGTTTCATGGTTGTTTCAAGTGGTTATATGTTGTTTTTGAAAAGATTTCATGGTTGGTTCCTTGAGGGGACTGTTCAGCCAAGTCAAGAACTCTAACCTAGGATGAGATTTTCAAATTTTTGATGCTTCCATGATGTTGAAAATAGAAAATGGTGTAGGATAAACCTAAAAAACAAGTATTGGAAGCATTAGAATCAAAGTTGTGATTTTTGGAAAAACACACCCTACGTGTTTTGGCCAACTTGGTTCATGGGGAAGAAAATTTCTTTTCTTAAATCCAAGTGCATATTTGGAATCTATATGAAAAAGCATATAGGAATGAACCAAGAAAGAATTTTTAGGGTTCAAGGAAACAAAGCTATAAAATCAAAGATTAAAGATTAAAGGGATAAGGAGGTTACTTGATTTTTTGCTGCTGATTTTTGTATGGTTTGGTTTGTAATGTTGTTGCTCCTTTTATGCATTGTGATGTTAGGGTCTGATATTTATGGAGGAAAGGAAGAAGATCAAAGAAGCAAGAGCTTTTGGATCAAGGTAGTAGGATTTAATTAACTATTAGTGTTAACTTTGCATTGTTTATTGTGGCATGAATGCTTGCTATCATGTAGTTGGACTATGATGATTGTGATGTGGTTGCTCGTGGCATTTGTTGCCTTGGCTTACGTGTTGAGGTTGCCTAACTATAAGAAGATTAGTTCTCCTACGATAGCTAATGTTGTAATGCATTAATGATGATGTGTGTTGATGTTATGGTTGATTATTCTTGCTACTAGGATTTCATTGAAATTTCACCCTACCAAAAATAATCCAAAATTTTAGGGCTAAATCATCCAAAGGGAAGCTATAGATTCAAGGGTGATTATGGTGTTAAACCATAAAAATCATTTGATTTTTGGTTATGTATATTTATGAATGTTGTGATGCTGTAACCCTAAGTAGGCCATCGATTTGTAGCTGCATTTTGATTAAGTTCCTAAATGTATTTTATCCCAAAATTTGGCATGCTTAAAGATCACGTTCTGAGCTTCAATTTGATAGGTAGCACATTAAAAATAGACAACTGTACGACTTTTGGTGAATTTTCAAAATTAAGGTTTGAAATCTGGAAAAAGGGTTTTTTACCAAAGTAACAGTGGTAACTTTAACAAAAATCTGGCACTCTCTTAAAAGGAGCTGGTTCACAATATTTTTTTTTGAAAGAGCTTTTAAAGAGATTTCCATAGAATTTTGAACTACTCTATTTTGATTTTTTTAGATTAACTTATGATTTTTTGAAGTTGGGACAAAAATATGGAATTTACTACTTGAACAGTGAATTTCTGAAAAGCAACGCCTAAAGTGAAATTTTTGAGCTCAAAACCATCCAATGTGGTCTAAAATGGTTCTAAATGAATTCTAAATTGTTCTAGCAGTAAGATGTAACACCCAGCCTGAGGCTGTTAGGGTTGTTGGACTAGTTGGGCTATCTCGGCTATTCCTGGTCTAGGTTGCTGCAAGTGTGCTATTATTGCTACCACTGCTATAGCAGTATCCCTTTCCTATTTCTTGTGGAGTTGCGTGGCTCGTATCTCCTACATAGTCTATTTTTGTTCTTCTAGCCTATTCATGATTATTTGAATAGGGTTGGTGATAAAAACCTAGTATTTACATGGTTTTCTTAAGTATTTCCTGATGATTTGTAACACTTTTGCCCTCATTATGCATGCATTTATATCCTTTTAATTATATCAATTCATGCATTGTATTCTGCTATTTAAGGGTAAAAAGGATCATTTATCTCATCCAAACTGAGATTGCCTTGATCTTTAATGAATTTAAACTTTACAAGCTCTTTATTGTTATTTTCAGGCATTTGGAGGAAGATTTAAGACCTAAGATGGAGCATTGATGGAGCCACAAATTCATAAGTGTAAAAAACCCTCTACCTCAAGACATTTTAACCCATCATAAAACCTCTACTATGGTAGAAAAGGAGAGCTGTTAAAACGAGCTACCATAGTAGAAGGAAAATTTCATATTTTTAGAAATTGACTTTCAAGCTCGGGTCAACCCGTAAGACGTTGCATGCAACTAAAATAATCCATTCAATCATAATCCACTGGGCCTCCGAGCCTCTGGCCGGGTAACAACATACATCCAAAAATCAGTCCATCCAATTTGTTTTCCACCAGGTATAAAAAGTTCCATAAAACAATAGCAATGGCCTCCGGCCAACTAAAACAAGGAGGTAACGTATCCTCCAATTTACAATAGATCAACAATCAAAATATCACAAAAGACCCCTAACTGTGGCAATATACAACATATTCATACATAAACAAAGGCTAGAGGCCTAAAGCTAACCAAGCTTTAGCCTCTGCGTCTCTTCCCGAAGGCACACACCTAGAAACTTCACCTGAAAACATTGTAAACCACGGGGTGAGACAAAGTCCCAGTAACCAACCTTTCCAATACTAGGTACTACTAAATAGGTGCTCGTGAGGTGTCAAGTGGGGTAGTTCACAAATAATATATACTGATAGCCACAACAATTCATGCAAGTGCAATGATGCAATCCCATCCACCAAATCCCTCACTTTGGGGGATTTTCAGGAGCCGAAGCCGGCCTATCCCTCACTATGGGGGACGTAAGGAGCCATAAAAGGCCTATCCCTCACTCTGGGGGACGTAGAGAGCCAAAAGGCCTATCCCTCACTATAGGGGACGTACTAAGCCAACCATCATGCATTAATGGAGGCCTTACTATATGGTAGTAACAGACAAAACTCTCACCAATTCCCAATTAATGCATCATACTCAAATCATAATCAAGAGTAATAATCATTTCACAAGTAACCTCATTCAGTGGCATATCTTTCACAATTCCAAAATTCATTCATCATCAATCAAAACCCCACAAGACGGTTTTCCTTTTTATACACAACATATAGTTTGAACACAATTACTACTTGGAGCACAAAACACAAATCTACTCACAATACCACAGAAGCAAGTACTAAGGATTGGAAAGTGGTTACCTCTCGCCTGAGCAAGGAACAACAAACCAACGATGTGGCCCCGTGCACCACCAAGACTCACAACCGGTTTGAGGTAATGGATCCTTAGAAATGTCTCCTCCAAGCCAAAAGTTCGAAACCCTAGCAGAGCTCCTCTCTCCTCCTTCAGATTTTTCTTATTTTTGTTAGGATTATAGTTTTGATGATAACAAAGTCAGATAATTTGGGTTAAGTATGTTGATCGATCAACTGATCGATCAATCGTTTATCGCTAAGGTTACAGATAATTGTTCAAGTGTAAATCAGGGTTATAGTAGGTATTTTGATCGAAGAACTATTCGATAAGTAGTTAATCGATAAAATGATCGATTATCGCTAATGTGGAAATCACACAAGGTTATGGTTAATTATCGATCAACTGATCGATAATATCAGATAAATAATCGAGTTACTGATAAGAGAACCAAATCTGAAGTATATTTATCGATCACATGATCGATAAATCAGTTATCAATAACGACTTCGATAAGAGGTAACACAATCTACTTGTTCTGCACATTAATTCTGTTACCAATTTATCGATCATATTTTCGATCATTTGTTTATCGATCACTTGTTCGATCATTATGCTCTAACTCTCTGAATGCAGGTAATCATCTTTACGATGGATCGATAACCTTATTGATCATAAAATTATCGATCACATGATCGATAATCAATGTCTTTATCTACGCTTATTTAGTTTCCTGCAACCAAATTATCGATAACATTATCGATAATTTAACTTGTTTGCATAAATATCTTTTCACATAACATGATCGATAAAGAGTCGAAGGATTGCTATATTCGCATTAAATTATGTTGAACTATTTTCGATCACCTAATCGATCATTGGCTTTTCGATAATTTGATCGATCATTCAATTCCCTGAAACTCATGTTTCACAAAACTTGATCGATAATCAGTTTCTTTACCTTCCAGGATTAAATTTATTTTCTCACTTTATTCGATCACTTGTTCGAATATTCATTGATCGATTACCTGCTCGATCATTTCAGATAGTCTGTGTCTTTCACTGAATATATTCATACTCATGGTTTATCGATAACATTATCCATTCTACATTTATCGATAAGTTGTTTGATCATCAATGATTGAAGTTTCATTTCAATAACATTTGAATTATCGATAATCTGTTCGATCAAATAAGTGTTTGATCACTTGTTCGATCATGGAACGATTTCCGTTTACTATGATAATTCTTAAAGTCAATGATCCAACACTTGATCGATAATATTGTTGAACTAATTCGAAAAGTCTTCATTCTGTTTATCGATAACCTGATCTATCAACAAGTAATCGATCACCTCTTCGATCAAACATATCCAGAATGTCTTTCTGCTCTTTTTACAGATAAATCATTTCGTCCAAAATCATTGAATGATAAATTCGTTTTCTCTTCTTGGTTCATGACTAAAGTCTACCTCACCGCAAGACTCTTACTTGTTTAAAGCTTAAAAATGCAGATTACTAAGAAAGAATACAACGGCTCTTCAACGGGATTACGTAGACTGCAACCTACAGTGTCAGAAGCTCAGACGCATTAATGGCGGAACCGTTGAAACCAGCGAAACACGCAAACGGAGTCACAACGGCTAGAAGCTCTTCCGTCTAACGGCTACTTAACGATATCAACTATAAAAGGCGCGAAGAAGCATTAATGAAGAGATTGAATACCGGAACTACCACCTGTGATTATTAAGTCTAGCATTCAATACTCTGTTTTCCGCGTACTACTGAGCATCAGTGTTCATCATTAAATTCACTCTGTAAGAGAGCCGATAACTACTCTTATTTTACATACTCAAGAGTGTGGACTCTTGAGAGGGCTTGTATCCTTACGGGAGTAAGGGGGAGTGATTGAGCGATTCAATTACTGTACCGAGGCACCAAGAGCCCTGTCGATCTTGGAAGATAGTGAAATACTCAGAGGTGTTCTGGGGACTGGAAGTAGGTCAAGTGGTTAAGACCGAACCAGTATAAATCTTGTGTCTTCCTCTGTGGTGAAATTTCTCCTGACTCTGACTCTCTGTTTTATTCAATACTGTCACGCATTTAATTAAATTTTTGTAACTCACCCAATTCACCCCCTCTTGGGTGAGATTGTTTCTAACATTTGGTATCAGAGCAGGTCTCTTCACTAAGGATTTAACAGTCCGAAGAGAGATCTAATGGCAGGATTCGAGATAGCGTGCTACCGGAAGGATGTTCAACATCTAAACCGCCAGGCTTCAGTGGAGAAAATTATACCTTCTGGAAAATGAGGATGAAAATCTTCATCAAGGCCACAGAGTATGGTTTGTGGGACGTAATAGAACACGGCAACTATGTCCCAATGAAACAATAGATGGCCAGCAAGTACGCAAGAGTCCCAGGGAGTTCGATGAGGAAGACAAGAAGCTGGTGACCCTAAATGACAAAGCTATCAACATACTCACGTGTGCACTTAGCCAGAGGGAATACTTCAGAGTCTCAAGTCTGGAAACGCGAAGGAAATGTGGGAGGCTCTGGAGATAGCTCATGAAGGAACCACCGGTGTAAAACAGAGCAGAATCAACACTCTCACCACCGAATTCGAATTATTCAGAATGAAGGAAGGAGAGAGTATCCGAGACATGGAAGTCAGATTCTCACATCTCATAAACCACCTCACTGCACTTGGGAAGAAATATAGTCAAGAAGATCAAGTGAGGAAAATACTGAGCGGTCTCACAAAAGAATGGGAACCGAAAGTAACAGCTATTGAAGAAACCAAAGGAGAATCCATTGGTTCTGTGCAGCAGCGCTGTTCGGGAGCCTCGCTGAATATGAGAGCAAGCAAAAATACAAAAAGGAGATGAATGAGAAGAACCGGAAAAGCATCGCTCTTAAAACTCAAGAGAGCGAAGATGATAATGAAGATGATCTTGAGGATGATGAAATGGGCCTTATAGTCAGAAGGTTCAAGAAATTCTACAAAAACAGAACCGGAAAGAAGTTCCAGCCGAAACGCAGAATTTCTTCATATCCGAACGAACCAAAGGATCCAATCATTTGCTTCGAATGTAAGAAGCCAGGACATATCAAGGCGGAATGTCCCCAACTCTCCTCCAGAACGAAGGACAAAGAAAAAAAGAAAGAAAGATTCAGAAAGAAGAAAGCCTTCGTCACATCAATCTGGGGAGACAGTTCTTCGGATGAAGAAGAAGGAAGTGATGATGAAGAAACCGCTAACATCTGTCTAGTGGCCCAAGAAAACGAGGAATCAGAAACAGACGAGGTAATAATTTCTGAACCATCTTATGATGAATTACAGTCCGAATACAATGCATTACATTTAGAATTAGTAAGAATTGCAAAGGAGTTAGTAAGTCTAAGAAAAGGATAAAGTTTTTAGAAGATCAACAATCAAAGTTGAAGTCAATATAGATTCGACTTCGACTTGCAAAAGTTGTGAAAAGAACGAAAGAAGATTAAAGATCTTACCAGAACCTTAGAAAAATTCACTAAAGGTAGCGAAATGCTTAAGGTGATCCTAGGAGCTCAACGGTGTTCTATGGACAAAACTGGTATAGGATACGATCCAACCAGGATAAGTCAAAAGGAAAGAAAAAGAGTAGTGGTAGATCATATCTTACATATTTTAGAAATTCTGTGCACTCTTCAAATCCATTTGCACTTTGCTCTCACTGCAACCGTAAAGGCCATTCAACTTCTTCTTGTTACTATAAGAAGAAAGGAGATTACGGAACATTAAAATGGGTGCCCAAAGGTACTTATGTACCAAAGATAACTCATACTAACCAAAAAGGACCCAAGAAGGTATGGGTACCTAAAACATGATTGTAATTTTGCAGGTATGTCTCAAGGCATCCAGAACAAATAAATGGTATATAGACAGCGGATGCTCCAGACACATGACGGGTGACACTGAGAAGTTTACATCACTCAAACCAAAAGACGGAGGAAAAGTAAGCTTCGGAGGAAACCAATCGGGAAAAATTGCTGGAATTGGAGAAATCGGAAGTAGCATAGGCATGAAGGTCGAAGACGTGTACTACGTCGAAGGTCTATGTCATAATCTCCTCAGTGTCAGTCAGAGTGCGGACAAAAACAACTGGGTGATCTTTGACTCTGAAGAATGCTTAATCATAAGCAAAGATGACCTACCCTTGAAGAAAGAAGAATTGAATACAAAGCTGAGAGCTCCGAGGGACGGTAACTGTTATACACTTCAAATTGATTCTAAAACTCTGAAAACTGTTTTATTAGTAAAAAGGAGGAAAGTTGGATTTGGCACAAACGACTTGCACATGTCAACATGAATCAACTTTCAAAATTAATAAAAAGGGATCTAGTTGTTGGTTTACCAAAAATCAGTATGAACGTAATGATATCTGTGATGCATGTCAAAAAGGTAAACAAACAAAGTCTTCGTTAAATCAAAAAGAGACAGTTTCAACTGAAAGACCACTCCAAATGATTCACATGGACTTGGTCGGTCCATCAAGAGTAAAAAGCTTTGGAGGAAATCTGTATACTCTTGTAATAGTTGATGACTATTCGAGGTTTACCTGGACTTTGTTTCTTTCCTCTAAAGATGAAACATTTAATGCTTTCATTGTTTTTGCCAAAAAGGTTCAAAATGAGAAAGGTATATCTATTGTGTCAATCAGGTCTGATCACGGAGGAGAATTTGAAAACAACGAATTTGCAGACTATTGTGAGGAACATGGAATTGACCACAACTTTTCTGCACCAAGGACTCCTCAACAGAACGGAGTAGTTGAACGAAAGAATAGAGTACTCACGGAAATGGCTAGAGCAATGCTAAATGAGAGGGGTCTCACAAGTATTCTGGGCAGAAGCAATGAGCACAGCTTGCTATATATCTAATAGAGCCTACATCAGAACACTGCTCGGAAAGACGCCATATGAATTGTACAAGGGGAGAAAACCCAATCTGACACATCTAAGGATCTTTGGGAGCAGATGCTATATCCACAACAACAACAAAGAAAACTTGGGTAAATTCGATCCTAAAGCTGATGAGGGTTTGTTTCTTGGCTACTCTAATCGTAGTAAAGCATACAGAATTTTCAATAAACGAACTTTTACAATAGAAGAATCAATTCATGTAGTGTTTGCTGAAACTGAAGCAATTTCGAAACCTGTAGATGATGATGCTGAAATCGTTCAAAATTTTCAAAAACTGGATTTGAACAAAAATTCGAACAAATTATTTTCAGAAACCGTTTCAGAAAACAGGGATGATTTAAACGATCCCTCTTTACAAGAAAATCTAGAACAGCCAAAGGCATGGAGACATAACCGAGATCATCCTCTGGAACAAGTCATTGGTAAAGTCAATGAAGGGGTCAAAACCCGGAGACAAATAGTCAATGAAGTTCTTTTTTCTGCATTCATATCTCACATTGAACCCTCTCAGACACGAAGCACTATATCAGATGAATTCTGGATAGTTGCAATGCAGGAAGAGCTTAACCAATTTGAGAGAAATCAAGTTTGGGAATTGGTACCCAGACCAGAAGACCATCCGGTCATTGGCACCAAATGGGTATTCAAAAACAAGCTCGATGAATCGGCACAGATCGTCAGGAACAAAGCCAGATTGGTAGCAAAAGGCTATAATCAAGAAGAGGGAATCGATTATGAAGAAACGTATGCTCCTGTAGCTAGATTAGAAGCCATACGAGTTCTTTTGGCATTTGCTTGCATCAAAGATTTCAAACTATTTCAAATGGATGTTAAAAGTGCATTTCTGAACGGTTACATATCAGAAGAAGTGTTTATCGAACAACCTCCCGGTTTTGAAAATTCAAATTTTCCTAATCATGTTTACAAACTTAAAAAGGCTTTGTACGGTTTGAAACAAGCTCCTAGAGCTTGGTATGAACGACTTAGCAACTTCCTGATAGAAAAAGGTTTTGAAAGAGGTAAAGTGGATGCCACACTTTTCATTAAAAGAAGTAAGAAAGATCTTTTGATTGTTCAAATATATGTAGATGATATTATTTTCGGTGCTACTAACGAAGATCTCTGTCAAGAATTTGCTAAGCTTATGCAGGGAGAATTCGAGATGTCCATGATGGGAGAACTAAACTTCTTTCTGGGATTACAAATCAAACAAAAGAAAAACGGTATATTTATATCCCAGACGAAATATGTAAAGGAGTTACTGAAGAAATTTGGAATGGAGAATGCCAAAAGTGTAAAGACTCCTATGAGCTCAACCTGTTCGCTTGATGTGGACGAAGACGGGAAAGACATAAATCTAACAAGATATAGAGGGATGATCGGTTCTTTACTATACCTCACTGCAAGTAGACCAGATATTCAATTCAGTGTGGGAATGTGTGCAAGATATCAGTCAGCTCCAAAAGAGTCACATGAAGAAGCTGTCAAGAGGATACTCAGATATCTTGTAGGAACTCAAAATTTAGGAATCTGGTATCCAAAAAGAGGAACCGAATATCTAATGGGATACTCAGACGCAGATCACGGTGGATATAAAACAGACAGAAAAAGCACCAGTGGACAATGTCAATTCTTCGGAGGATGTCTTGTCTCATGGTCAAGTAAAAAGCAAAACACTGTGGCAATCTCCTCAACGGAATCAGAATATGTAGCCACTGCCTGCTGTTGTGCTCAGATCTTATGGCTAAAGCAACAAATACAAGATCTAGGAATCAACTTACGCGAGATTCCAATCTTATGTGATAATACGAGCACGATAAGTCTGTCCAAGAATCCAGTCCATCATGCTCGAACCAAACACATCGATGTCCGACATCACTTCATTCGGGACCATGTTCAAAAGAAAGATGTAAAGGTTGAGTTCATCCCCACTGAATATCAGATAGCCGACATCTTCACGAAACCTCTAGATCAACAGAAGTTTAACTTCTTCAGAAGAGAATTGGGAATGGTAAATCCCAATGAACTGTAAGAAATCTCATGCTATCTCTCAAGATTAATTGTTTAAATTTATTGTTTTGATGATAAAATAACTAACTTAAGCATCGGAGCATGTAGAAATTTGTTTTGCAGGAAGCTCTGTTTCGATGAAGAAAAACAGAGGTAAACAGAGTATAAGATTATCGATCAATTGATCGATAATCCTGAAGGCAAGAAGAAGATAATTTATCGATCACCTGATCGATAAATTCACTTTGTAAAGAAAGGGAACCGCTCCAACACAACAATTATCGATAATGTGATCGATAAATGCCCTATCGATCAGAACATCGATCAAGAGCCTCAAGGATTCGAGACCCATCCTTCAAAATTGGTAAGCATTAATCGATAAGCTGACCGATAAGTTTAATTATCGAACAGATGATCGATAAACTAGACCAGGTACGCATCTCTTTTACTGACTTTATCGATAATATGTTCGATAAATGCATGATCGATAACGTAATCGATAATTCTGCTCTATGTTCAAGTGTGTTCTTCATAATTATCGAACACGTGATCGATCAAGTGTTGATCGATAACTTGATCGATAATTCCGAAGACTATAACGGTACTGTTTTGAAACCCCATTGTCAGTTTTCGAACCCTAACTCGAAAAATACCGGTCCCCTGTTTCGCGCAACGGTCAGGAATCACCACTCTCTCTTAAATCCTTCAACCTCTTTCTTCCACTCGAATCCATCTCTGCTACATTTCCAACCTTCACCCAGCTCAAAATCGCCGTTTTCACCGATTAATTCTGTCAAAACCACTCGGTACTTCCGAAATGGCTCGGGTGAAACAGCCAAATGTAGAAAGGGAAGAAGGGCAGGAGAAACAACCTCAATCAAGCGACACCACTCCTTCTGGTACTCGAAAAGATATAGACCGAAGGTAAGGGAGGAACCAACGAAGAAGAAGGCTACTCTGAAAATTCGTGAAAGTCGGGCAGAAGAGCAACCGACCTCTCTCAGAAAATCTCCCCGTCCAAATCAAAATTACCGATAGTGACTGAAGAATCGGAGACCGAGTCGGATGATGGTGCCTCAGTTCAGAAAGCCGTGGAACCGCTTTGAACATATCCATCCCCAAGCAACCAAGAAGAAGAAGCAAAGGGCAAGTGAAGGAGTCGCAGGGAAATTCCTCCTGAAGGTATATCCACTGAATTTTCTGAGTTATTAACTGGCAATCTCGATAATGAAGTTAATGTAGCAAAGTATAAAGCTGATTTTGCCAATAGAAAATTCTGTCCCGTGGTATCTGTGGATTTAGAGGGTCTGAGGAAAAACAACAGATTGATCTTGACTTAAGTGACCCACTGCAGCATTATTCAAATTGGTTAATCATTGGTGGTGAATACTGCCCTGAAGTTTAAAAGGTTCTACTGTAATATGGAATCAGTAGAAAAATATGATGATAAAGACAATCTTATAGAAAATTGTCTGAAAGTTACACTGAGAGGCAGATCCTTTAAACTCACAAGTGCCAAAATAAATGAGCTGCTAGGGACTCAAGATTTTGTGAGAGGTGGCGACATGAATGAAGTAAAGGCTTACAGAATTTAATGCAGAGTGTGATTACCCCGTGAGCTGAATTTTCCCCCTAAGCAGATGTGTGATTTCTATAGGATCATCCATTACATCTATTCTAGGAGCATGGTAAACAAATCCGGCAGTTTCTCACATCTCACTCAGGATGATTATCTTCTTCTAGCCCGGATTATTAGTGGGAAAAGATTAATATTGGGGATCTTATTATCTGAGATGAAGGACTTTGTTCTTAATAAGTCCAGATCAACCCCAATTCCCTATCCTCAGCTGGCCACCTACTCCTTCAGGCACATAACATTGCTCCATTTGAGCCTGGGGAACTCAAGACCAAGGTTCCTGGTTTTGGCCTCACTCAGCTCCACAAAATGAGGATCTCTGTTCCCTTTACACCATCACAGAAAGTATCTCAAAAGGATAAGGGAAAGCAACCTGCTGCTAGTACATCTCGGACCCAGGATGAAGCTGAATCCACTGCTGCTCCATCTCATCCCCTGGTCCATCTTTTATGGAGAGATCCCTCAGGGAAATGTTTCAGGCTGAGCTTCGCGCATTTGAGACCAGAGTCTACTCCACTGCCAGAGACTATGGGGAAATTCTGATCGGAAGTTTGATGGCATTTCTAAGATTCTGGATCTTCACCAACAAGCTATGGTGGTTTTGGAAAGAGAAGTTACAGAGAGATTTAATTCAGTGGACAAGGAACTTCAAGAGCTTAAAGGCTTGGTTACCTCTCTCTGCCAGCATTTCACTGCACCTAGCACAAGCTTCAGCTATGAGGATCTCCTCTTTCATCCCCCTCTCCACCTCACCCTGAGCCTGCACCTCCTTCCTCTCCCTTACCCACTTCTCCTATTTCCACCACTTCTCCTTCTGTTCCATCTACCTCTGTTCCAGTCCCTACTACTCTTGCTCTTATCACTGTACCCCAACCTGTTCCCTCCTTTCATTTTCCATCTTTTTCTCCACTTTTTCCCCTTCCTCCTCTCCCTATTCCCCTGACCATTCCTTCGGTTCATACCTCTTCCCCCTCATCTGATGCTGACAAAAAGGGGGAGAAGAAACTGATGATGTTTCGTAGTTTATTTATGGTTTTATGAGTTGCTTTATGGTTCTATTTTATGACTTTATGTTATCTCCTTTTTCTGTCACTTTTGTGTACCTGGATAGTGATTTTATCGATAATATTTTCTTGATATTTATTTGCTTTTTCACGTATTTTGAGGTTATGAAACTGGTTGATGTTTTCTTTGATAGTTGATTTATAACTTATGTTTTGTCATCATCAAAAAGGGGAGAATGTTAGGATTATAGTTTTGATGATAACAAAGTCAGATAATTTGGGTTAAGTATGTTGATCGATCAACTGATCGATCAATCGTTTATCGCTAAGGTTACAGATAATTGTTCAAGTGTAAATCAGTTTATAGTAGGTATTTTGATCGAAGAACTATTCGATAAGTAGTTAATCGATAAAATGATCGATTATCGCTAACATGGAAATCACACAAGGTTATGGTTAATTATCGATCAACTGATCGATAATATCAGATAAACAATCGAGTTACTGATAAAGAGAACCAAATCTGAAGTGTATTTATCGATCACATGATCGATAAATCAGTTATCAATAACGACTTCGATAAGAGGTAACACTCTACTTGTTCTGCACATTAATTCTGTTACCAATTTCGATCATATTTTCGATCATTTGTTTATCGATCACATGTTCGAACATTATGCTCTAACTCTCTGAATGCAGGTAATCATCTTTACTGATGGATCGATAACCTTATCGATCATAAAATTATCGATCACATGATCGATAATCAATGTCTTTATCTACTCTTATTTAGTTTTCCTGCAACCAAATTATCGATAACATTATCGATAATTTAACTTGTTTGCATAAATATCTTTTCACATAACATGATCGATAAAGAGTCTAAGGATTGCTATATTCGCATTAACTTATGTTGAACATTTTCGATCACCTAATCGATCATTGACTTTTCGATAATATGATCGATCATTCAATTCCCTGAAACTCATGTTTTCACAAAACGTGATCGATAATCAGTTTCTTTACCTTACAGGATTAAATTTCTTTTCTCTCACTTTATTCGATCACTTGTTCGAATATTCATTGATCGATCACCTGTTCGATCATTCAGATAGTCTGTGTCTTTCACTGAATATATTCATACTCATGGTTTATCGATAACATTATCCATCTACATTTATCGATAAGTTGTTCGATCATCAATGACTGAAGTTTCATTTCAATAACATTTGAATTATCGATAATCTGTTCGATCAACAAGTGTTCGATCACTTGTTCGATCATGGAACGATTTCCGTTTACTATGATAATTCTTAAAGTCAATGATCCAACACTTGATCGATAATATTGTTGAACTAATTCGAAAAGTCTTCATTCTGTTTATCGATAACCTGATCGATCAACAAGTAATCGATCACCACTTCGATCAAACATATCCAGAATGTCTTTCTGCTCTTTTTACAGATAAATCATTTCGTCCAAAATCATTGAATGATAAATTCGTTTTCTCTTCTTGGTTCATGACTAAAGTCTACACCGCAAGACTCTTACTTGTTTAAAGCTTAAAATATGCAGATTACTGAGAAAGAATACAACGGCTCTTCAACGGGATTACGTAGACTGCAACCTACAGTGTCAGAAGCTCAGACGCATTAATGGCGGAACCGTTGAAACCAGCGAAACACGCAAACGAGTCACAACGGCTAGAAGCTCTTCCGTCTAACGGCTACTTAACGATATCAACTATAAAAGGCGCGAAGAAGCATTAATGAAGAGGATGAATACCGGAACTACCACCTGTGATTATTAAGTCTAGCATTCAATACTCTGTTTTCCGCGATACTACTGAGCATCAGTGTTCATCATTAATTCACTCTGTAAGAGAGCCGATACTACTCTTTTTAAATACTGAGTGTTACTCAAGAGTGTGGACTCTTGAGAGGGCTTGTATCCTTACGGA
>NW_021635219.1:0-102557 GCF_004799145.2 Neltuma alba
TTCTGCACATTTATTCTGTTATCATTTATCGATCATATTTCGATCACTTGTTTATCGATCACATGATCAATCATATGCTCTAACTCTGAATGCAGGTAATATTTTAACTGTTGGATCGATAACCTTATCGATCAGAAAATTATCGATCACATGATCGATAATCAATGTCTTTATCTACTCATATTTAGTTTTTCTGCAACCAAATTATCGATAACATTATCGATAATTTAACTTGTTTGCATAATATTTTTCACATAACATGATCGATAAAGAGTCTAAGGATTGCTATATTCGCATTAACTGTTGAACCATTTTTCGATCACCTAATCGATCATTGACTTTTCGATAATATGATCGATCATCCGATTTCCTGAAACTCATGTTTTCACAAAACGTGATCGATAATCAGTTCTTTACCTTACAGGATTAAATTTCTTTCTCACTTTATCGATCACTTGTTCGAATATTCATTGATCGATCACCTGTTCGATCATTCCAGATAGTATGTGTCTTTCAATGAATATATTCTTACTCATGGTTTATCGATAACCTTATCCATCACCATTTATCGATAAGTTGTTCGATCATCAATGACTAAAGTTTCATTTCAATAACATTTGAATTATCGATAATCTGTTCGATCAAAAGTGTTCGATCACTTGTTCGATCATGGAACGATTTCCGTTTACTATGATAATTCTTAAAGTCAATGATCCAACACTTGATCGATAATATTGTTGAACTAATTCGAAAAGCTTTCATTCATTTATCGATAACCTGATCGATCAACAAGTAATCGATCACCACTTCGATCAAGCATATCCAGAATGTCTTTTGCTCTTTTTACAGATAAATCACTTCATCCAAAATCATTGAATGATAAATTCGTTTTCTCTTCTTGGTTCATGACTAAAGCCTACACCGCAAGACTCTTACTTGTTTAAGTTTAAAATATGCAGATTACTAAGAAAGAATACAACGGCTCTTCAACGGGATTACGTAAACTGCAACCTACAGTGTCAGAAGCTCAGACGCATTAATGGCGGAACCGTTGTGAAACAGCGAAACACGCAAACGGAGTCACAACGGCTAGAAGCTCTTCCGTCTAACGGCTACTTAACGATCTCAACTATAAAAGGCGCGAAGAAGCATTAATGAAGAGATTGAATACCGGAACTACCACCTGTGATTATTAAGTCTAGCATTCAATACTCTGTTTTTCGCAATACTACTGAGCATCAGTGTTCATCATTAAATTCACTCTGTAAGAGAGCGATAACTACTCTTCATTAATACTATTGAGTGATACTCAAGAGTGTGGACTCTTGAGAGGGCTTGTATCCTTACGGGAGTAAGGGGGAGTGATTGAGCGATTCAATTACTGTACCGAGGCACCAAGAGCCCTGTCGATCTTGGAAGATAGTGAAATACTCAGAGGTGTTCTGAGGACTGGACGTAGGTCAAGTGGTTAAGACCGAACCAGTATAAATCTTGTGTCTTCCCTCTTCGTGTGAAATCTCTCCTGACTCTGACTCTCTGTTTTTCAATACTATCTCGTTTTAATTTTAAAATTTTTGTAACTCACCCAATTCACCCCCTCTTGGGTGAGATTGATTCTAACATTTGGTATCAGAGCAGGTCTCTTCACTAAGGATTTAACAGTCCGAAGAGAGATCTAATGGCAGGATTCGGAAGATAGCGTGCTACCGGAAGGATGTTCAACATCTAAACCGCCAGGCTTCAGTGGAGAAAATTATACCTTCTGGAAAATGAGGATGAAAATCTTCATCAAGGCCACAGAGTATGGTTTGTGGGACGTAATAGAACACGGCAACTATGTCCCAATGAAAACAATAGATGGCCAGCAAGTACGCAAGAGTCCCAGGGAGTTCGATGAGGAAGACAAGAAGCTGGTGACCCTAAATGACAAAGCTATCAACATACTCACGTGTGCACTTAGCCAGAGGGAATATTTCAGAGTCTCAAGTCTGGAAACTGCGAAAGAAATGTGGGAGGCTCTGGAGATAGCTCATGAAGGAACCACCGGTGTAAAACAGAGCAGAATC
Organism: Neltuma alba; assembly: GCF_004799145.2. Lineage (NCBI taxonomy): Eukaryota > Viridiplantae > Streptophyta > Magnoliopsida > Fabales > Fabaceae > Neltuma > Neltuma alba. The sequence continues at coordinate 2,067 of NW_021635219.1, forward strand.
AACACTCTCACCACCGAATTCGAGTTATTCAGAATGAAGGAAGGAGAGAGTATCCGAGACATGGAAGTCAGATTCTCACATCTCATAAACCACCTCACTGCACTTGGGAAGAAATATAGTCAAGAAGATCAAGTGAGGAAAATACTGAGCGGTCTCACAAAAGAATGGGAACCGAAAGTAACAGCTATTGAAGAAACCAAAGGAGAATCCATTGGTTCTGTTGCAGCGCTGTTCGGGAGCCTCGCTGAATATGAGAGCAAGCAAAAATACAAAAAGGAGATGAATGAGAAGAACCGGAAAAGCATCGCTCTTAAAACTCAAGAGAGCGAAGATGATAATGAAGATGATCTTGAGGATGATGAAATGGGCCTTATAGTCAGAAGGTTCAAGAAATTCTACAAAAACAGAACCGGAAAGAAGTTCCAGCCGAAACGCAGAATTTCATCATATCCGAACGAACCAAAGGATCCAATCATTTGCTTCGAATGTAAGAAGCCAGGACATATCAAGGCGGAATGTCCCCAACTTTCCAGAACGAAGGACAAAGAAAAGAAGAAAGAAAGATTTAGAAAGAAGAAAGCCTTCGTCACATCAATCTGGGGAGACAGTTCTTCGGATGAAGAAGAAGAAGTGATGATGAAGAAACCGCTAACATCTGTCTAGTGGCCCAAGAAAACGAGGAATCAGAGACAGACGAGGTAATAATTTCTGAACCATCTTATGATGAATTACAGTCCGAATACAATGCATTACATTTAGAATTAGTAAGAATTGCAAAGGAGTTAGTAAGTTCTAAGAAAAGGATAAAGTTTTTAGAAGATCAACAATCAAAGGTTGAAGTCAATATAGATTCGACTTCAACTTGCAAAAGTTGTGAAAGAACGAAAGGAAGATTAAAGATCTTACCAGAACCTTAGAAAAATTCACTAAAGGTAGCGAAATGCTTAAAGTGATCCTAGGAGCTCAACGGTGTTCTATGGACAAAACTGGTATAGGATACGATCCAACTCAGGATAAGTCAAAAGGAAAGAAAAAGAGTAGTGGTAGATCATATCTTACATATTTTAGAAATTCTGTGCATTCTTCAAATCCATTTGCACTTTGCTCTCACTGCAACCGTAAAGGCCATTCAACTTCTTCTTGTTACTATAAGAAGAAAGGAGCCTACGGAACATTAAAATGGGTGCCCAAAGGTACTTATGTACCAAAGATAACTCATACTAACCAAAAAGGACCCAAGAAGGTATGGGTACCTAAAACATGATTGTGATTTTGCAGGTATGTCTCAAGGCATCCAGAACAAATAAATGGTATATATACAGCGGATGCTCCAGACACATGACGGGTGACACTGAGAAGTTTACATCACTCAAACCAAAAGAAGGAGGAAAAGTAAGCTTCGGAGGAAACCAATCGGAAAAATTGCTGGAATTGGAGAAATCGGAAGTAGCATAGGCATGAAGGTCGAAGACGTGTACTACGTCGAAGGTCTATGTCATAATCTCCTCAGTGTCAGTCAAAGTGCGGACAAAAACAACTGGGTGATCTTTGACTCTGAAGAATGCTTAATCATAAGCAAAGATGACCTACCCTTGAAGAAAGAAGAATTGAATACAAAGCTGAGAGCTCCGAGGGACGGTAACTGTTATACACTTCAAATTGATTCTAAAACCTCTGAAAACTGTTTTATTAGTAAAAAGGAGGAAAGTTGGATTTGGCACAAACGACTTGCACATGTTAACATGAATCAACTTTCAAAATTAATAAAAAGGGATTTAGTTATTGGTTTACCAAAAATTCAGTATGAACATAATGTTATTTGTGATGCATGTCAAAAGGGTAAACAAACAAAGTCTTCGTTTAAATCAAAGAAGACAGTTTCAACTGAAAGACCACTCCAAATGATTCACATGGACTTGGTCGGCCATCAAGAGTAAAAAGCTTTGGAGGAAATCTGTATACTCTTGTAATAGTTGATGACTATTCGAGGTTTACCTGGACTTTGTTTCTTTCCTCTAAAGATGAAACATTTAATGCTTTCATTGTTTTTGCCAAAAAGGTTCAAAATGAGAAAGGTATATCTATTGTGTCAATCAGGTCTGATCACGGAGGAGAATTTGAAAACAACGAATTTGCAGACTATTGTGAGGAGCATGGAATTGACCACAACTTCTCTGCACCAAGGACTCCTCAACAGAACGGAGTAGTTGAACGAAAGAATAGAGTACTCACGGAAATGGCTAGAGCAATGCTAAATGAGAAAGGGGTCTCACAAGTATTCTGGGCAGAAGCAATGAGCACAGCTTGCTATATATCTAATAGAGCCTACATCAGAACACTGCTCGGAAAGACGCCATATGAATTGTACAAGGGGAGAAAACCCAATCTGACACATCTAAGGATCTTTGGGAGCAGATGCTATATCCACAACAACAAAAAGAAAACTTGGGTAAATTCGATCCTAAAGCTGATGAGGGTTTGTTTCTTGGCTACTCTAATCGTAGTAAAGCATACAGAATTTTCAATAAACGAACTTTTACAATAGAAGAATCAATTCATGTAGTGTTTGCTGAAACTGAAGCAATTTCGAAACCTGTAGATGATGATGCTGAAATCATTCAAAATTTTCAAAAAATGGATTTGAACAAAAATTCAAACAAATTATTTTCAGAAACCGTTTCAGAAAACAGGGATGATTTAAACGATCCCTCTTTACGAGAAAATCTAGAACAGCCAAAGGCATGGAGACATAACCGAGATCATCCACTGGAACAAGTCATTGGTAAAGTCAATGAAGGGGTCAAAACCCGGAGACAATAGTCAATGAAGTTCTTTTTTCTGCATTCATATCTCACATTGAACCCTCCAGTATTGACGAAGCACTATCAGATGAATTCTGGATAGTTGCAATGCAGGAAGAGCTTAACCAATTTGAGAGAAATCAAGTTTGGGAATTGGTACCCAGACCAGATGACCATCCGGTCATTGGCACCAAATGGGTATTCAAAAACAAGCTCGATGAATCCGCACAATCGTCAGGAACAAAGCCAGATTGGTAGCCAAAGGCTATAATCAAGAAGAGGGAATCGATTATGAAGAAACGTATGCTCCTGTAGCCAGATTAGAAGCCATACGAGTTCTTTTGGCATTTGCTTGCATCAAAGATTTCAAACTATTTCAAATGGATGTTAAAAGTGCATTTCTGAACGGTTACATATCAGAAGAAGTGTTTATCAAACAACCTCCCGGTTTTGAAAATTCAAATTTTCCTAATCATGTTTACAAACTTAAAAAGGCTTTGTACGGTTTGAAGCAAGCTCCTAGAGCTTGGTATGAACGACTTAGCAACTTCCTGATAGAAAAAGGTTTTGAAAGAGGTAAAGTGGATGCCACACTTTTCATTAAAAGAAGTAAGAAAGATCTTTTGATTGCTCAAATATATGATATTATTTTCGGTGCTACTAACGAAGATCTCTGTCAAGAATTTGCTAAGCTTATGCAGGGAGAATTCGAGATGTCCATGATGGGAGAACTAAATTTCTTTCTGGGATTACAAATCAAACAAAAGAAAAACGGTATATTTATATCCCAGACGAAATATGTGAAGGAGTTACTGAAGAAATTTGGAATGGAGAATGCCAAAAGTGTAAAGACTCCTATGAGCTCAACCTGTTCGCTTGATGTGGACGAAGACGGCAAAGACATAAATCTAACAAGATATAGAGGGATGATCGGTTCTTTACTATACCTCACTGCAAGTAGACCAGATATTCAATTCAGTGTGGGAATGTGTGCAAGATATCAGTCAGCTCCAAAAGAGTCACATGAAGAAGCTGTCAAGAGGATACTCAGATATCTTGTAGGAACTCAAAATTTAGGAATCTGGTATCCAAAAAGAGGAACCGAATATCTAATGGGATACTCAGACGCAGATCACGGTGGATATAAAACGGACAGAAAAAGCACCAGTGGACAATGTCAATTCTTCGGAGGATGTCTTGTCTCATGGTCAAGTAAAAAGCAAAACACTGTGGCAATCTCCTCAACGGAATCAGAATATGTAGCCACTGCCTGCTGTTGTGCTCAGATCTTATGGTTAAAGCAACAAATACAAGATCTAGGAATCAACTTACGCGAGATTCCAATCTTATGTGATAATACGAGCACGATAAGTCTGTCCAAGAATCCAGTCCATCATGCTCGAACCAAACACATCGATGTCCGACATCACTTCATTCGGGACCATGTTCAAAAGAAAGATGTAAAGGTTGAGTTCATCCCCACTGAATATCAGATAGCCGACATCTTCACGAAACCTCTAGATCAACAGAAGTTTAACTTCTTCAGAAGAGAATTGGGAATGGTAAATCCCAATGAACTGTAAGAAATCTCATGCTATCTCTCAAGATTAATTGTTTAAATTTATTGTTTTGATGATAAAATAACTAACTTAAGCATCGGAGCATGTAGAAATTTGTTTTGCAGGAAGCTCTGTTTCGATGAAGAAAAACAGAGGTAAACAGAGTATAAGATTATCGATCAAATGATCGATAATCCTGAAGGCAAGAAGAAGTAATTTATCGATCACCTGATCGATAAATCCACTTTGTAAAGAAAGGGAACCGCTCCAACACAACAATTATCGATAATGTGATCGATAAACGCCCTATCGATCAGAACATCGATCAAGAGCCTCAAGGATTTGAGATCCATCCTTCAAAATTGGTAAGCATTAATCGATAAGCTGACCGATAAGTTTAATTATCGATCAGATGATCGATAAACTAGACCAGGTACGCATCTCTTTTACTGATTTTATCGATAATATGTTCGATAAATGCATGATCGATAACATAATCGATAATTCTGCTCTATGTTCAAGTGTGTTCTTCATAATTATCGAACACGTGATCGATCAAGAGTTGATCGATAACTTGATCGATAATTCCGAAGACTATAACGGTACTGTTTTGAAACCCCATTGTCAGTTTTCGAACCCTAACTCGAAAAATACCGGTCCCCTGTTTCGCGCAACGGTCAGGAATCACCATTCTCTTAAATCTTTCAACCTTCTCCACTCGAATCCATCTCTGCTACATTTCCAACCTTCACCGAGCTCAAAATCGCCATTTTCAGCCGATTATTCAGTCAGAAATCGCTCGGTACTTCCGAAATGGCTCGAGTAAAACAGCCAAATGTGGAAAGGGAAGAAGGGCGGAGAAAACAACCTCAAGCAAGCGACACCACTCCTTCTGGCACTCGGAAAAGATATAGACCGAAGGTAAGGGAGGAACCAACGAAGAAGAAGGGTACTCTGAAAATTCGTGAAAGTCGGGCAGAAGAGCAACCGACCTCTCTCAGAAAATCTCCCCGTTCCAAATCAAAATTACCGATAGTGACTGAAGAATCAGAGACCGAGTCGGATGATGGTGCCTCAGTTCAGAAAGCCGTGGAAACCGCTTTGAACATATCTATCCCCAAGCAACCAAGAAAGAAAAAGCAAAGGGCAAGTGAAGGAGTCACACGAAAATTCCTCCTGAAGGTACATCCACTGAATTTTCTGAGTTATTGACTGGCAATCTCGATAGTGAAGTTAATGTAGCAAAGTTTAAAGCTGATTTTGCCAATAGAAAATTCTGTCCCGTGGTATCTGTGAACTTAGAGGGTCTGAGGAAAAACGAACAGATTGCTCTTGACTTAAGTGACCCACTGCAGCATTATTCAAATTGGTTAATCATTGGTGGTGAATACTGTCCTGAAGTAGTTAAAAGGTTCTACTGTAATATGGAATCCGTAGAAGAGTATGATGATCAGGACAATCTAAGAGAAAACTACTTAAAGGTCACACTGAGGGGCAGATCTTTCAAACTCACAAGTGACAAATTAAATGAGTTACTCGGGACCCAAGAGTTTGTGAGAGGTGGCAATATGAATGAAGTAAAAGCCTACAAAATTTTAATGCAGAGTGATGACTACCCTGGAGAGTTGAATTTCCCTCCTAAGCAGATGTGTGATTTCTATAGGATCATCCATTACATCTATTCTAGGAGCATGGTAAACAAATCCGGCAGTTTCTCACATCTCACTCAGGATGATTATCTTCTTCTAGCCCGGATTATTAGTGGGGAGAAGATTAATATTGGGGATCTTATCTATTCTGAGATGAAGGACTTTGTTCTTAACAAGTCCAGATCAACCCCAATTCCCTATCCTCAGCTGGCCACCTACCTCCTTCAGGCACATAACATTGCTCCATTTGAGCCTGGGGAACTCAAGACCAAGGTTCCTGGTTTTGGCCTCACTCAGCTTCACAAGATGAGGATCTCTGTTCCCTTTACACCATCACAGAAGGTATCTCAAAAAGATAAGGGAAAGTAACCTGCGGCTAGTACATCTCGGACCCAGGATGAAGCTGAATCCACTGCCGCTCCATCTCATACTCCTGGTCCATCTTTTATGGAGAGATCCCTCAGGGAAATGTTTCAGGCTGAGCTTCGGCATTTGAGACCAGAGTCTACTCCACTGCCAGAGACTATGGGGAAATCTCTGATCGAAAGTTTGAGGGCATTTCTAAGATTCTGGATCTTCACCAACAAGCTATGGTGGTTTTGGAAAAAGAAGTTACAGAGAGATTTAATTCAGTGGACAAGGAACTTCAAGAGCTTAAAGGATTGGTTACTTCTCTCTACCACCATTTCACTGCCCCTAGCACAAGCTTCAGCTATGAGGATCTCCTCTTTCATCCACCCTCTCCACCTCACCCTGAGCCTGCACCTCCCTCCTCTCCCTTACCCACTTCTCCTTCTATCCCATCTACCTCTGTTCCAGTTCCTACTACTCTTGCTCTTATCACTGTACCCCAACCTGTTCCCTCCTTTCATTTTCCATCTTTTTCTCCACTTTCTCACCTTCCTCCTCTCCCTATTCCCCTGACCATTCCTTCGGTTCATATCTCTTCCCCCTCATCTGATGCTGACAAAAAGGGGGAGAAGAAAACTGATGAGTTTCATAGTTGTTTTATGGTTTTATGGCTTTATGATATTAATTGTCTTTGTTTCTGTCACTTTTGTGTACCTGGAGAATGGTTTTATCGATAACATTTTTTTTCTCTGATATTTATTTGCATTCTCACTTCTTATATGACTGTGAATCTGTTTATGATGATTTATGACTTATGTTTTGTCATCATCAAAAAGGGGGAGAATGTTAGGATTATAGTTTTGATGATAACAAAGTTAGATTAATTGGGTTAAGTATGTTGATCGATCATCTAATCGATCAATCGTTTATCGCTAAGTTTTCAGATAACTGCTCAGGTATAAATCAGCTTTATAGTAAGTGTTTTGATCGAAGAGCTATCCGATAAGTTGTTGATCGATAAAATGATCGATTATCACTAACATGAAAATCACATAAGGTTACAGATAATTATCGATCACTTGATCGATAATATCAGATAAACAAACAAGTAACAGATAAAGAGAACCAAATCTGAAGTGAATTTATCGATCACTTGATCGATAAATTAGTTATCAATAACGACTTCGATAAGAGGTAACACACTATACTCATTCTACACATTTATTCTGTTATCATTTATCGATCATATTTTCGATCACTTGTTTATCGATCACATGATCGATCATTATGCTCTAACTCTGAATGCAGGTAATTATCTTAACTGCTGGATCGATAACCTTATCGATCAGAAAGTTATCGATCACATGATCGATAATCAATGTCTTTATCTACTCATATTTAGTTTTTCTGCAACCACATTTTCGATAACATTATCGATAATTTAGCTTGTTTGCATAATATCTTTTCACATAACATGATCGATAAAGAGTCTAAGGATTGCTATATTCGCATTAACTTGTTGAACCATTTTTTCGATCACCTAATCGATCATTGACTTTTCGATAATATGATCAATCATCCGATTTCTTGAAACTCATGTTTTCACAAAACGTTATCGATAATCAGTTTCTTTACTTTACAGGATTAAATTTCTTTTCTCACTTTATCGATCACTTGTTCGAATATTCATTGATCGAGCACCTGTTCGATCATTCCAGATAGTATGTGTCTTTCAATGAATATATTCTTACTCATGGTTTATCGATAACCTTATCCATCACCTACTTATCGATAAGTTGTTCGATCATCAATGACTAAAGTTTCATTTCAATAACATTTGAATTATTGATAATCTGTTCGATCAACAAGTGTTCGATCACTTGTTCGATCATGGAACGATTTCCGTTTACTATGATAATTCTTAAAGTCAATGATCCAACACTTGATCGATAATATTGTTGAACTAATTCGAGAAGCTTTCATTCAGTTTATCGATAACCTGATCGATCAACAAGTAATCGATCACCACTTCGATCAAGCATATCCAGAATGTCTCTTGCTCTTTTTCCAGATAAATCACTTCGTCCAAAATCATTGAATGATAAATTCGTTTTCTCTTCTTGGTTCATGACTAAAGCCTACACCGCAAGACTCTTACTTATTTAAAGCTTAGAATATGCAGATTACTGAGAAAGAATACAATGGCTCTTCAACGGGATTACGTAGACTGCAACCTACAGTGTCAGAAGCTCAGACGCATTAATGGCGGAACCGTTGAAACCGGTGAAACACGCAAACTGAGTCGCAACGGCTATAAGCTCTTCCGTCTAACGGCTAATTAACGACCTCAACTATAAAAGGCGCGAAGAAGCATTAATGAAGAGATTGAATACCGGAACTACCACCTGTGATTATTAAGTCTAGCATTCAATACTCTGTTTTCCACGATACTACTGAGCATCAGTGTTCATCATTAAATTCACTCTGTAAGAGAGCCGATAACTACTCTTCATTAAATACTATTGAGTGATACTCAAGAGTGTGGACTCTTGAGAGGGCTTGTATCCTTACGGGAGTAAGGGGGAGTGATTGAGCGATTCAATTACTGTACCGAGGCACCAAGAGCCCGCGGATCCATTTGCAACTCCTTTGGAAATATTGCCTGAATGGTATTTCTTTCCCGTATTTCAAATACTTCGTACAGTGCCCAATAAGTTATTGGGTGTTCTTTTAATGGTTTCGGTACCCTGTCAATCTTGGAAGATAGTGAAATACTCAGAAGTGTTCTGAGGACTGGACGTAGGTCAAGTGGTGAAGACCGAACCAGTATAAATCTTGTGTCTTCCCTCTTCGGTGAAATCTCTCCTGACTCTGACTCTCTGTTTTTCAATACTATCTCGTTTTAGTTTTTAAATTTTTGTAACTCACCCAATTCACCCCCCTCTTGGGTGAGATTGATTCTAACAAACCGGGGAATTGCATTTTTCTGCAAATTTTCTTAGTCCAAATGGCCTATGTGTCACACCATTTTGGGCCCATTTTGGAGGAAAAATATTTAATGAAAAATGAAAATAAAAATAAATTTCTTGAAGGTGGCTAATTATGGTGATTAAGGAAGTCAACCAAGATTAGGCTAATTAATCTTGGTGTGACATAAGCAAATGACATCATCACCATGACATCATGTGGACATATGGCATAATCACAAGTTTGAAGCATAAGATTTATCCATGTGTAAAGTAACAAAAAAAATGAAGGGTTGAGATTTAGCCACCTACCCCTTATAATTTTGTTGAAACTCAAGGGCAAAGAGTTAGTATACTCCTCTCCCACACTTGATTTTCAGCCAAGAGAGGATAGCAAGGGGAGACCTTGTTGCACTTATTTTAGAGAGAGAAAAGAAAATCTCTAGTGAGAGAAAGTGTACCCAATCTTAAGGAATTGTCAAGGTAAGGTTCTATCTCTCTTGTGCTTTGATGTGGGGTTGTTTTGATGGCATTTCTATGTGATTTGAATGGCTATTTTCCTATGGGGAAATACTACCAAAACTTTTGAAAAATGGGAGAAAATAGCCAAGGAATTGAAATATAGATTAAACACTTGAAAAGTGTAGAAATTGATTGGTTACGATTGAGTTTTGAAAAGAAAATCCAACCACTTGAAGTTGAGTATCAATTCGATCAAGATGTGAAAGCAGGGTTAGAGTTGTATTTAATTTAATTTGATGCTTCTAATATGTTTAAATGATGAAATGGTATAGGAAAACACCAAGAAATGAAGCTTGGAAGTATTAAAATTAAAAGTGTAAATTTTGGAATTAAATCCCCCCAACTTGGCCGAATGAAGTTCAATAGGGAGGAATTGGATTTTTGTAAATCTAAGTTGATATTTGGATTCTATATAAAAAATTATGTAAAAATGGCCCAAGGGAATTAAAGAATTAAAACTAGAAATAATAACCCAAAAATTAAGTGAAAAGGGGTTAAAGATTATTGTGATGACTGGGAATAATAATGTGTGATGCCCTATTGTGTCACTAATAGGTTTGGCATCAAAAGAGAAGGAGGTTTGCTAAGGGGAGGAGATTGACGGCAAGAGGATAAGCATTAAAAGATGTAGCTAGCATTTATTTTTAATGTTACCTTGCATTGTGTTTATTGTTATGTGTATGCTATTTGTTATGCCATGATGTTGATGAGATTGCTACGTTATGTTATGTTTAACTCCATGCATAAAATGCCTTGGCTTATATACTGTTGAGTATGTTGAACAAGAAAGTATCCTATTCCTTTTCATGGCATGTGCATCAAAGTTAAAGTATGTGATAGCTAGAAACATATATATAGCATGTGATACCTTGCTTGTGTGATATTTTGAATATAATGTTATGCTACTAAGATTCTCATGAATCTTACCCCCCATATTCCAAACAATTCCTGGGGGCTACAACATCCAAAGCAAAAGGGCAAGGAGGTGATCAATACTTGGAGAATTAATTGATATTATGAAATGTATATGGTTTTGATCCTTCCTTGAATTATGTGGATGTTTGTAAAAATTCTTTTTGATGATACTATGCCATAATATGATCCAATTACATGCCAAAGTATGTTATTTATCCAATTATGTGGTTGAATGATGGTATGTTGAGCTCGAGTTTAAGTATGATGAGGCAAAACCAAAAAGGGAATAAAAGTCACCTTTTTGGGGACAAACTTTGACCAACGTGATTCTGGCTAAATGATTGAGTTTAGCCACAAAACTTTCCAATCTAGGAGATCTCATTTTTCTCTTTAAAATGAGTGGTAGCATGCCTCAAACGGATATTTGTACAAGAAGTTATGTCGTTCCAAAGCAAAGCAAAAATACTGAAAAATTAAAAAATAACCAAATGAACAGTAACTTTTGGAAATTGAATTGGGCCTGAATTTGAAGGCAAATTGACCAGTGCTTATTTTTTCTCAAAAGCTAATCCAAAGATCATATAATAGAGCTTGGAATAACTCAATTTTGATTTTTTTTAGAATTAATTATGAATTTTCAAAGTTTGGCTAGGTTATGGTTTGCTGTGAATAGTACCTGAGAAAAAGACTTTTCAAAGTTAAATTTTTCAAACCTTTGGTCATCAAATGTGATTCCATCTATTTGGTTGGTTATTTGCTAAAAAGTTAAGGTGTTTTATAAATGGTGTCCTAGATGAAAATAGAAGTTCAATAATTAAGTAGAAAATACATAACAAGATTAGTGATTTAGTAAGGCCCTTTCATTTATAAAAGAGACCATCTCCGTCCATGTGTATGCCGGTAAGGTATTGTCAAGGCAAGATTTTCCACTTAAAAAACCAGATGCAGCATATGATGAACACTTTCCAAGGTTTGCGCCACTTCATCATTACCACTCAAAGATACTTAAATAAAATTACACCAAGCAATACATATATGAAACTAACATATCCGACAATTAATGATTAATTCACTATGCGTGCTGAATTCTGCTATTTTAAGAGATGCAAAACTCACAATGGTGTTGGGCTGCATGCATCGGATTCCAATTTATCATGGTTCACTTGTCCAATAGATGGAAATATAGAGTAATAAATAATAAAAATAAGAAAACCAACTTTAATGTATAAATGAACAGCTGACAAGAAAACATATTAACATGGCTACAATGTAGGGGAAAAAAAACAATACGAGGAAACAAGATAATAGAAAGAAGCTATGGGGAAAATGGTCACTAAATATAGATCAGTTAAGCAGAGATGCCTGATCTTAAGTTTTAAATCTATTTTCATACAATTAATCAAATACAGAATTGGTAAATAGAGGCAATAAAATTTCCACATCTGTAGTCTACGCCACTTTTATAAATACCACATCCTACAAAGCTCAGCACTAGAACAACACATCCAACTGATATGATATCAAGAACAGCACATCACTTGCACTAAGGACTGCCAAACGTAATCAAGGTATGCTACTAGAAGCAGCAAAATAAGCCATAGGAAATATTGGTAATATTAGTGCAATAATGTGATCACATGACATATAATGGGTCAATGAGAGAGTAGATCAAACCCATAACAGAGAAAAGAGAAACTAGAATTAATAATAAGTCAAATTCTAAATACCTCCAAAATGTAAAGCTAGGCAACATTGTTACGAAAGCCAAACTATTGGAACTCTATATCTTCTTGATACAAAAGTGTAAATTTGCTTTCAAAAGATGGCCTAGCCTGATTCAGCAAAGCAAAAATAAGGGAAGATTGTTTCAACTCAATCAAATTCTCAAAACAAATTAGATTATTAGATGCCGGGCTTTATTTGAACACAGGATACTGCTTCAAGTACCTTCTAATATTCATATGATGTTTACTGTTACCCTACAGCAAAAAAAAAAAAAATCTTGGGTTTGCTACTAGTCCAATCATACAGCTTTATTATTACAAATATCCAAACAGTGAAAAAATAATTTTCACGGAAGGGGACTTGTACTTTGTCTAAAACATTTTATACAGCATGCTAGAAGAAAGAGATAGAGCAGCATGTTATAATTTTTTTCCCTCTCCCTCCAAATAGCAAAACATGAGTTATTACTAGATACTACAATGGATTTTTAACAACTTCAAACAAGGTAAAAATGCTCTAGCCACATACAAATAATGCCAAAATGGATATGCAACATCTAAATCTAGTCTGAAGACACGAACTCAATCAATAATGATATAAATGCATTGAGTTAACTAAGTACTAACTTGTATAGTTGAGTTTTCAACAAAAAAAAAATCATGATTATCAAATATTAACAGACCATGCCAAATCTTAAAAAATAAAAAGAAAAAAGAAAGAAAAACTCCCCAATTACAATATAAGTTCAATATTGAGTTCATGATCCAGTTCCTCAATTTTTTTATTGTCACTAATTGTCATCTAACTGCGGTTAACTTTAAGCAGTGAAGCATATAGAGAGATGCATCTCTTTCTTACACTTGCATCCAAAATAAAAAAAAATATTTTTGAAAATTGGAAAAAAAATTATGGTCTTTCAAAAAATAAAAAGCCACAATAATCTGAAACCAGGGTTCACTGAACTAGTATAAATACCTTGCTTTCTTCATCTAGTTAGAGACAGCTTTATAAGTATAATTTTGCCAAGATCTTGGATTAGCTTTAACTTTAACTAGTGGACAATAATTAGCACATTTTAGGTGTTGGTTAAACATAGCAAAGTTATCTGCTAACTTTAATATATCCCTTTGTCCATCCTGCAAAGATAAAAATGAGAAGATTGTTTAGATATGGAAAAATATATTAGAAAAAGGAAAATCGTTGACATAAAAGAAGTGGATATAATCCCCACACAACCGCATACGCCATGGCACTAAATATCTACTGGATGTACCTGAAACTACTCTGGGTGAAGCAAATCTTCCCATGGCTTGCTGACATGCCATGGAATAATATCTGAATCCAAATAAATTGCAAGCCGATCAAGTTCAACTGAGTACAAATCAATAATCAGAAAAGACAACAACCCCTAAGGAGCAAAGATTAAAGGTGACACGAAAAAAAGGAGTAAATAATCATTATGAAAAATATTATTATATGATGGAACTCTTGTATTATTAGAAGGTCTAGTATAACAATAACAATAATAATACTAATACTAATAACAAAAACAATAATAATTCAGAATTTGATCAATGCTTTCCTTCAAATACTGTCCAGATAGAGTATACAAGTGAAAAAAATAAATAAAACTCCAAAGTAGAGGGAAGAATGAAGAAAAGAAAAACTTAAGTAACAGAATGCAGCATACAGTCATATAACATGGAGAAGCTTTAACAACTATGCTCCAATCCACGTTCTTATCAAAAAGGTTTATAATAGAAAATACCAACTAATGAGTCATATGAAGCTGTACTCTATAAAGGCATGGACGAAAGCTAATTAACTAGCTAATACATGTCTTGTTCTCCAAGCATAAAACCAAAATGCATAAAATTATGCACTCAACTCCATGGGAAAAAGTCAAACCTATGCAAGGAGACCTTTTAGTGATAGTAACTTATATGATCCCAGCTTCATATCAAATACCTTCATTTCTAGATAGAGCTTTATGGAGCACCTAAGATCATTACTTGATAAATCAGCAACAAGCTCTAAGTTGTTGCTGACCGTGTGAAGTTGAGACCACATTACCAGCTGTAGAGGTAGTTCTGCTTGAAGCTTTATTAGCATTGGATAATGATGGAAAATAAGGAAAGAGTGGCTCTAAATCTTGAACCTAAGAAGCAATCTGTTGATGTGAAGGATCAAAAATTCAAAAAAAAAAAAAAATAGATACCTGAATTAGAAGCTGCACATGCTTATGAATTAAACTATGCAATTGATTAATCTGTTGAGGAGTAAACCAGTCGGCAAATTCTAGTGGAACTACCGTATAGCTCTCTCACTCTACCTTGCCTAGTTTTTCCTAATTTGATCAAAATTTGTGTAAAAAAAAAATTGATAAATGCGAAATAACAAATTTTGATTCTTAGTTTACCTTTCTCATACGATTAATATTACTTATTACTTTCAACACTTGAAAACCCTTAAGGCGTTTATTTGTTTGCATAAGTCTCTTAAACATAAAAGTTCTATTCGATGTTGAACATTGTTATGACTATCCTTGTCAACACCCGCCTAACTACTACCGTCAAGGGAGCTAGACATTCCCTATTTGTTGGTAGGTGTAATAACCTCCTTAAAATTGTCATGACCATCCTTGTCAACACCATCTTGACTACTACTACTGGAACTAGGCATTACCAGTATGGTAGGTGTAACGTCCTTGAAATGATGAGTTGTAGAGGTGTTAAGCATATTAGATTTGTTGGGAGGTATAAGAACACATCATTTCGACCACTATCACTATTGCCATCAAATAGGGTTGATATAATAGCTACAAAGGTCATCTCAGATTCATTAGGAGGTGTAATAAAACCAATATCCCAACCACCATAATTATGGCCATTAATGGGATATGAAATAGAGGCCTTAGAATAAGGAGTCAAGGAGGAGTTAGGCATCTCTAATTTGTTATTAGGTGTAGGGATGCTGGGCGTCACCTTTAGAGCATCTATTATGCTTTCCCACCTCTTATTCCAGTGTTCTATACTTGATTCCATAACACTTTTCTTGGCTATTTTGTGCCCAAGTGGGACATCTAGAAGCTTTGACAACCCATCCTCCTATGTGAGAGGCTCCCAACAAAATATTGTTGAGGCGCCACTTGTGGGAGGTAGTGAACAACATAGCCTTTAACCACATCAATGGTCCATGATCTTCCTAAATCCTTCTGGTAGGCATAGGGTACAAGAGGCAAAATAGCTTCATATGGCTTCTAAGTCACATAAAAAAAAGAAAAACAAATGATTTAAAATAATTTTTCAGTACACTTAAAAAGTTCTAGTGGCAAGTTTTAGGGGACAAGAACGTAGATTTTACCTTACTAGGATCCAACTGTTAAAAGAGCCTTAGTAACTTTTTTCTAGTTGGACGAATCTTAGTATTAAAAAATCTATGGCTTCCTATTTTCTACACCCATACTAGCATAAGTGGGAACGATTATTCATCTAGATACTGTAAGCCATTAAAGCAAAATGTGACCAATTTTGATATGTGGGTGATGACAAATATCTACAAAAAAATGAAACAAAGTAAACCTTCAAATTCAAAATATTTATAAAAACAAATAAATGTATTTTTAAAAATATAAAAATTAAAGAAAACATTAAAGAGATTACCAATAATCTAAACAAAAAACCAAATAGGTTAGAGTGTTGCCCTTGTTTACATGCTTTTAAGCTTGAGTGAAGTACACCCCACTTGTAGTTCCCTAAGCATAAGATTTTATTTCCCCTACCACCCTAAGAAAATGGATAAAGTCCTTACGAACTGTGCCATACCCCCTTCTTGGAAGATTATGCTTTCTACGCTAATGAGGGCTGTTACTCGACTTGCATGATTCATCATCTCATCATCAGCATCCTCAGGCACACCATTGAGAAAATTAGTCAAATCAGTAATGGTAACAAATTTACCACTTGAGCGAACCCCAACAAGTTCCTCAATATTTGTGTCTTGTAGATTTGGGGCATTCGGCTTAAAAAAAATTGGTTTACCATAAATTGGTAAACCAGTTATCATTAACACATATTGGAGGCCAAAATATAGAGTATTTTGGCCATTATGGAAGGCCTTGATATGAACATCCTATGCCTCTACTAATGCAGCAAGAAGGGGTTTCGTATGAGTTATCTTGATGTCATGTTCAAACATGTACTCAAATCCAGACCCATCCAAGTTGTCTTTGATTTTTTGCTTGAGGTTGACCGCACGATATTGCGAAACAAGCTCCCTCGGCGTTATCCAGCTACCATTACCTAGAAATTCAATAAGTCATTAAAGGATGTATCAATAATCAATAATCTATAATAATAATAATTCACAATAACAACAACAATTCAACATTTTAAACTTACCTGACACTCTTGAAGGACCCATTAAAGCATATTCTTGTTGCGTTGAAGACATCTATTAGGAATAAGGAGCATTATTTAGAAAGAAAATGTTTCTATTTAGGAACAATGAAAACAATGAGCATTATTTAGGAAAAATAAGCTTTACCAGTAAATAAAAAACAAGCCAAGCATATGTTCAATTAGAAAGAAAGTTTTCAATTCTAAAAAACCGTATGGCTCTACAATCAAAAATTCACAAAGAAAGAAAAACCAAGCACACATATGATCAATAGACATAAAAATTGGATTTTATATACAAAAGAGAATATGCTTAGAAATAGATACAATCTCTGATATGATGACTTCTCTGTACAATAATAACCAAAGGTTTTTTATTGATTATAGTTTGTCTTAAAATCTTGAATTAGCAAAACAACTAAAATACGAGAATACAAAAAATGCTGTAATCAATATATCCATGTCTAAATTCAAATAAAAGTCTCAAACCTCCTAAGTAGCTAGTCCAATATGCATTTGGATGATCATATACCTGAAATTTAGCATCATATTCAAAAGTGAACTCTGTGAAGCCTATATTCAATAATGAAATACACGAGAAACTTACAAGAAGAAAAAGCTTCCATTCCTTATTTGTTAGAGAAGAATCCACAAAACATATTGAAACTCAACAAACATAAAAACACATAGCCAGGACAAAACTGAACCAAGACAATAGTAAAAATACCAGACTAAAACCAATAACAAAAGCTAAAAAAATATGCTTAGAAATAGATACAATCTCTGATACGATGACTTCTTTGTACAATAATAATCATAGGTATACAAATATGAACAGGTCAGAAAAAGTAACTCAACATATTAACCAAACTATATCAACCAGAAAACTTAGTGTGCATCTATACGATGACTTCTCTCGCGTATTGTGGAAGTTGAGTAATATCAATACCCTTTTATAATCTAGGAGGATAGTTACAAAGAATGAGAAACCATAAGAGAGAAGCAAACAAAAGACAGCAACTTAGCAAACAAAGACGAGGAGAAAACCAAATTAGATTAGAGTTCTATCTCATATTCTGGAATTTGAGCAATATTAATATGCTTTTATAATCTAAGAGGATAATTATAGAGAATGAGAAACTGGAGACGAGGAGCAAACAAAGATAGCAACTTAGCAAACAAAGATGAGGAGCAAACCAAATTAGATTAGAGCGAAAGGGGAAAAAGAAGAAAAAGAAACCTGCGACTGTGGGAGCAAAGGAGCAACATGTTGATGATGGGAAGAGAAGGAGCTAAAGCCGATCTACAAGTGCGACTAAGTGGCAAGGGAGGAGGGACAACTGAACAAGTAGGATTGCGAAATTGTAATGAGGAATTAGGTTAGGGATTCAAATTATAAAATTCAAATTATAATAATAAAATTTTATAAAATTAAAATACAATTATAATCATTGCAATTAAACTAATTTATCTAACTTGCTTAATCTATCCTAATTAGTTAAATATACCTTATAATTAGGGATGGATGTAGTATTATTTATTTTTTAATTCTAATTTTAATAATTATAAAATTCAAATTATAATAATAAAATTTTCTAAAAATTATAATATAATTATTATAAAGATAATTTTGAAAGACTATGGATTAAGGTCTTATATTTAGGAACAAATCAAACCTCCCATCTAGCTCTTGTAATTAGTGATGAAAGAAGTATTTTTTATTTTTCAATTCTAATTTTTATAATTATAAAATTCAAATTATAATAATAAAATTTTCTAAAGTTATAATATAATTATAAATACTTTATAGTTTATTATAATTGATTATTCTAATTAATTATTAATCCAATTATATAATTATTAATTCAAAAATGAACACCAAAAAAATAATTTAAGACGCTATACACACCTAAAAAAATAAGTTAAGGTGCTAGATTCACCTTATCCTAGTTAGTATAGTAATTCTAGTTAGAAAGTAGAACATTTTTTTATTATTTCATTATAATGAATAATGATAAGTCATCTCCTTTAATTACCCTATTTGTTTGATGAGAAATGTGAAACAAAAAAAAAAGGGGAGATCCCTATTAGGAATGAGATTATGTTTGTTATTTTGACCCTTTTCACAGAATAAATGAATTGATGTATTTTTTTATTGGATTTCTATTTGTCGGGACTGACGAGGCTCGAACCTGCAACTTTTATTATTTAAATTCTAATAAAAGTTATCTCACAAATAATAGATTTAAAAAATTAGGATATTTATTGTTAATATTTTATGTTTATAATTGATTATTATAATTAATTATTAATTAATAAATGAGTATATTAATTATTTTGTCCAATTACATAATTATTAATTTAAAAATGAATACAAAAAATACTTTAAGATGTTGAATACACCTAAAAAAAATATTTTAAGGTGCTGGATGCACCTTATCTCTTGTTTGTTTGTTATTTAATTCTAAAAAAATTTATCTAAAAAATAATAGATAAAATATTAAAATATTTACTGTTAATATTTTAAATTAGAAAAATTGCCTTTTCCAATTAAACTGTCACATCCCGAGAAATTTCATTTGAACATAGAGAATTGAAATTGGGATGAAGGCCAATATAGAAACTAGACAGAGAGATGAAACATATTTTGATGTGAAACCCCGATAAAGTCTGGGCTAGCATTTCCGTAATTATCGGTTCGGGAAGGGCAAGATGGGAAATTTAGAGAAAAATTTCTGAAAATTCTCAGAAAATGAGAAAAATGTAACTTAGAGGCCTCAATAAAAAATATGGGCAATTCATGTAAATATTTGTTTGAATTTATAAAATTGGTTTTGGGCCTTAGAAGCTCAGGAATTAATTTTAGAGAATTTATTTTCCCATAGTAACACTGATAAAGGCCTAATTGGAGAAAATTCGAAATAAATAACTAAAGGTGGCAAAAAATTTTGAAAATTTTTAGATCATGTTCTTATATTAAAAGGTGAATTATCATGGAGAGAAATAAATTTTTGAAGGTCTGAAAAAATTATGGAATGTTACTAGTGAATAGTAACTGATAAAGTGTCAGAATGATTTGGGATTTTGAATTGGTTTGTGGTCATCTTTTTGGACGAGCCTAGACCATTTTTGGGACCCACATTAGGCCCAATTCAAGCCTGATTTCGTGCAGCTTCTGGACAGCACTATTTTTAATTAAATAAAATGCAAAATTAAGAGATAAAGCTTGGAAAAATCTAGAGTTTAAACACTTGGTTAAAACTGAAGTTATGATGCACTTGATGGCTGCCAACTCACCTCTTTTTTTTTTCCATTTTGTGTGTCCAAAATTAGGGGAGAAGGGCTGTTTATTTTGTCTATAAATACCCCTTCCTAAAATACAAGAAAAATGTTGGAAAATTGGAAAAGAAGGGGAGGTGCTGCCACTTTGTGTCTAGCCTTAATGAGACTGAATTTGAGGAGTTTTTGAGCAAGAAATTATTCATTTTATATTAGGGAAACATCAAGGCATGCTTAAGCCTTCTTATCCCTAAGTTTCATGCTAATTAGTTAGGGTTTTTGATGTGAAAAATTAAGGAAAAATTCTACACAAATTTGGTTGATATGCTTGGCTACTAGGGAAAGACAGAAACCTTAAATATGATATGGAACGAGCTTGTTTAAGTGGTGTATAGATTGATTTTTGGAAGCAAATCCACCTAGGGTCCTATATGTTCATTTCAGCCAAGCATGTTTGTGGGCAGAAATTTGTTTTGCATTGATTTGATGATTCCAATGGGTTTAAAATATATTTTTGTGTAGGGATATACTATTGGGTTTAAAATCATTGGAATCAAAAATGAAATTTTTCGAGGCTTGGATACCCCTATTCGACCAACATGATTTTATAGGGAAGGAGTTTGATTTTTGAAACAATGATTGGATATTTGGATTCCTCATGAAAAATTGTGTGGGATTGAGCTAAGAGATCATTGATTCTAAAGGAGGAACTATTTTCTTAAAAATCAAAGAAAAAAAGGGGGAAATGCTAAGTTAAAGATAAAGTGTTGTATTTAAATTGTTTAGTTGTTAATGTAGTTGTATTTATACTTGAATCAATAGGTGTTGTGAGGAGAAATCAAGGAGAAACATAAACCCTTTGAGGAAACCAAATTAATCAAGTGTTAAAAGGTAGCATTGAATTATAATTTGATTGTTTATCTTGCTTGTTTAATTATGTTGTTTGCTTGGATTGAGGAATTGTGTTGTGATCTTGGTTGATTGCATGACTTTGGATTATGCTTTGGCCAAATGCATTGAATTATGCTATTGTGGAAGTGTTGGTATTCTGCTCCTAGCATGATATTAACTATAATTATATGTGGTTTAGTTATGGCTTGAGGTGTGATAACATGTCACATTGTAACTTGCTTGATTTACATGATAATTATAGTTCAAATGTTACTGAGATATCTTTGAAATCTCATTCCTCCTATGTTAATTTATGTGCCAATTAGGGGATGATTCATCCATTGGCAAAGGCAAGGAAATGGTATTGGGATGAAGGGGCCCTATGGAATTCATAATATTTTGAAAAGTCCTGTAATGTTTTAATGAACTTTATGTTAAGTTGTAATAGATTTTGGATGGTGATATGATGTAAATTATATTTGTATAATGTATGTGAAGGCTGGATAATATGGGTCATGGAATGCTTTCTTGGAATGGCACATGAAAATAGAAAATAAAATGCAAGAAAGGTATGACTAGGGGATAAAATGGCCTAAATCAGGCATAAATTTGTGCCACATAAAGTAATGGGCAATTGGATGAATTTTGATATGAAACTTGGTAGTATTATAGAGCTCATTTTTAGCTTTAAAAAAAGTGGTAGATCATTAAATTTCAAGTTGTGTGCTAAGAGTTATGCCCTTCCAAAGTTGAGCTAAAATACTAAAAATTTGAAAATTGACCATATGAACAATGCACTTTTGTCGAATTTTCTGATGCTGTTCTGGATGGAATTGAGTCTAGTGAATATTTGTTATCTAAATAACTCTTAGCAAGCTTCAAGTGAAAATTGAAACCACTTAATTTCAATTTTTTTAGATTTAGTTATGAATTTTCAAAATTAACCTAAATTTAGATGAACAGTGTACGGACAGACTTAAATGTAAAGTTTTGAAATTGAAAATTTTCACTCAGAAACATTGGGTAAGGCGTCATAACAATTCCAATTAATGTATATGAGATAATAAAGGAGGTGTTACATAAAAAATAATAGAAAAATGCATATAGTCCACACTCCAGGCATTTCAAAAGCATGATAAATCTCATTAGCATATTCCTAGCTCATTCTCACATTACTGACCAACAAGAAAATGTTAGGGGAAAAAAGACCAACATGAAAATGACATCAAATCCACTGTCGTCATGAGTAATGCAAAGGCCCAGCATAAACCAAAATCTCTAGCATCCACAACTGTTACTATGAGCCCTAACTATTGTACACGTGAACATGTAAAAGCCAAAGTGAAGGGCACATAGGGACGCATGGGGACCAAGGCCAATCTATATGTTGGCATCTTCCTCTTGGATAACACATAGGAACCATGAAAAAAAGTAAGGAATCTTCCGACATATTTAGCTATCCGGTGGGTTGGGGGTATATTAAATTAAAATCTTCAACCAACATAACTCCTCAATAATTAACCTGATGACATCAATAAAAGAACCTTGTAGTCTCCTTCGGCATTGCCCACATACTTGAAACTATGGAGCAAAGAAAGGTACGCATAATCTCACAAAGATTTAGTAGCAGATTTACATGTGAAATGTTCACAAATATAATTCTTGGTACCAAAACATTGATCTGGGAAAGAAGTGGGTTTTTGTCAACACCGAAGCCCACTGTAACCTTCTCTACCATTACTCATATGTTTGAAACTTACAACAAGAGGTTTGAAATTTTTCTAGGGGGTTGAGTTTTGGTTAAGAGACTAGAATAAGAAAAGACTAAAACAAAGAACAATAATTGCTGTGATGCTGGTTAGACCCAAAACTGATAATACGAACTAAGTAAAAGAAGAAAATAGGATAGCTTATTATTCTTTGTGCCAAAATGTAGATATGGGAAACAGTGGCTTTTTCAACACCTAAGCCCACTATAACCTTCTCCACCACCACTAACATGCTTGAAACCTGCAACAAGAGGTTTAAAATTCTTTTAGGGGTTGAGTTTGGTTAAGAGACTAGAATGAGAAAAGGCTAAAATAGAGAACAATGACTGCTATGACACTGGTTAGACCTAAAACTACAAACTATGTAATAGAAGAAGAAAATAGGATAGCTTTTCATTAGGAAATAGTAGTAAGAATCTCACCAACTCTCTCTCTCTCTCTCTCTAATAACGTAAGGAGAATCTCCTAAAATATTAAAGTACTATCTAAAAATTGCAATGCTTTATTGATAAGGCTGGGTGCCTTTTTATAGAGTAGCTTATGGAGAGAATAATTCAAATAATTTCAAATAGGAAACATAAAATCAGCAAAACATCTAAACTAAACAAAGAAATATTATAGAGACAGAAAAATTTAAAACAAAGAAATATTAGCAAAATATCCAAACTGAACAAAGAAATATTGCAGATATAGAAAAGTTTAGAACAGAGAAATAAAAAGGAACAAGGATAGGTAACACTCTATTGAAGGTTTACAATTTTGCACATATATTCCTAAATCAACTTGCAAAAAAGGAAGGAGCCATAACATGTGTTAATGTCCATTTGAAGTATTAAGCAAATAGTTCAAATTATAAATAACAGCAAGAATAAAACTTATTTGAAATATTTTGTTTTATTCCAGAAATATTGACGCTTGAATCAGCATAAAAGTCAAACCTTTTGGAGCTCAATGGACTTGAGATCCATCTATCAAATGCCCCCTCCAAAAAAAAATTAAAAGAAAAATTGATTGCTTGCCAGGATGAAAGTTTCAAGCAATATAGTCTACAAGCTGAACATTGAACATTTGCGGAAGCTAGACGTAGGAATTACGAGCATTTTATTTGAAGAGCATACAAGGTAATAATTTTCAGCAATTAGTTGATTTATTTGTAGATCTCAGTCTGTCCTAAAATCTTTAATCTGTAAAACAATTAAAATATCATAATACAAAAAAGGTTATAATCAATAAATCCATGTCTAAATTCAAATAAAAGTCTCAAATGTAACACCTTATGTTTATACCAATTAACTTGCCTTGCGGAAGCATTTGGAATCACTTTTGAAGACTACAAGTTATGAAAAATCAAATTTAAAAATTTTCTTTTACGGATTACTATTCATTGTAAGCCAAAAATGTGGCAAACTTCGAAAATTCATAACTAATTGTGAAAAATCGAAATTAAGTGATTCCAAGTTCTATGGAAAGCTCTTTGGATAAACTTTTGAGAGAAAATAGTTTTCGGACTAATTGCCTTAAAATTTGAGCCTAGTTTTTCTTGGAAAGGTTACTGTTCATATGGTCATTTTTTCATTTTTCACTTATTTTAACCCAACTTTGGAAGGGCATAACTTCTTTTGTGGTTATCAATTCAGGTGAACCAACTCTCATCTTAAAGAAAAAAATCCCATCTATTTGCTCACTGAATCTCATAGCTATACTCACTCAATTGCTTAATTTGACTTTGGTCAAAGTTTAGGTCCATAATGTTGACTTTTATCCCCCTTGGAAGGATAAATTGTCTTACTTGACCAAGTACTTGCATACTAATTCTCCTACCATATAATCATGCATATTGGACAACACTAGCATGCTTTCACATATTAACACATAAGCTAGCATATATCTATAACTTAAAACCTTAAAGCATACTCTTAATTACATTAATCCAACATAAGGTTTTTCTTCATTCATTCTTCTTCTTCTTGAGGCGAACTTAACTCTCTACTATAGCCACTTCTTTTCCTTTGCTCTTGGAGGTTGAAGGCCCTAGGGTTTGTTAAGTATGGGGGTAAGATTCTTGGGGAATCTTAGTAGCACATTGCATACATTACTATAGTTACACATCACAATGTAATTCAAGCTACATGCATACATACATACTTGAGTATTATGTACTTGCCATGGAAAGACATAACATCATAACATAACATATCATCTCAACCTTGTAGGTATACATGCATGGAGGCATCATGGCATAATGTCATAACACATAGCAATGAACATACAATGTATAGTAACTCTAACAAGTAATGGAATGCAAAAGCTACCTTGTTGGCTTTCCTTCCTCTTGAACTCTTTTCTCTTGACTAGATCTTTGCCCTTTTGTTGTGTATAGCCTATTAGGCAACCAATGACACAACATTAAGCATTACTTCAACTTCATAACTTAACATAACCCCTTAAACCCCTTTTTTCTTGACTTTTAGGGTTTATTTTTCTAGCTTTGATTCTTGAACTTGCTTGGGTCTTTCCTACATAATTTTTCATGTAGAATCCATTTATCATATTAGTTTTATGAAAATCCAATCCCTTCCCATTGAACTTGACTTGGCCGAACCATAGGGATAAATAGGTTCAAAATTTTCATTTCAATTTTTAATGCTTCCAACATCCCTTTCTTGGTACATACCTACACTAAATCATCATTTAAACTCATTGGAAGCATCAAATTGAATTGAAACATCTTCCCTCCTACATTTCTCAATTTGGCCGAACCATATATATAATTATAAGGAAAAGGATTCTCAACAAAACTAACATGTAATCACTTAATCCTTAACCTTTAACCATGCTTAATCTTAACCATACTTCATCTAAACCATTCCCTATCATTTTGATAAAATTTGTGCAGCACTTTCCCTTAGGAAAATTACTTTCCATCATCATTAAAATAGCACAAAACCCACATATCATTATTATACTTGAAATAGGAGAGTTGTAGAAGCTTATCTTGCTTCCAAATGACTTTCTCTCACTAAAAATCTTCTCTTTCTCTCTCTAAACGAAAATTTGCAAGAGGTTTCCTACTTGAAAGGCTTTACACAAAATGAACATATGGGAGGGGGTATTTATAGGCTTCCTTTTTCATTAATTCCACATTTGCCCTTCTTGCATAAGACTTAATCTTAGCCCTCCAATTTTTACCTCTTTCCACATGTACAAATCTTAGACTATGTGGCTTAATATGTTGACACTTGGATGGTGAGTCATTAGGGCTTATGTCATCTTTCTTATCCATTAAGATTAGTTAGGCTTTAACCAAGGTTAACTCTCTTAATTTCTTGATTAACTTGGCTAATTACCCTTCTGGAAACTTTTGACTTTTCAAAGATAGATGGTTAAATCCTAGCCATCCAATGAACCATGTTTGCCACGTGTCATGATCCTACGGAAGATGACTTAACCATAATCATTTTACTTATCCCTAATTAAATTTTAATCTAACTTGATTTAGTATTTTCTTTTCCTTTTTCTTTTTATTTTCTTTTTCCCTTTCTTGGCCAATTTGGGCATGACATGTGTCCTTGACATTCTGTCAGAAATTTTACCACCCCGGTTGTCCTGACAGTCTATTGAATTGTAATATAATATTGGTTTATTTTATTTGATAGCTGAAAAATTCTAGTTTCTCAGAATTCTTATATCAGATCACCATTAATTATATCTCAGTAAAGGGAACTTCCTTGATTAATTTCATAATTTTTCTCCCCATATAACTCTTTAAATTGCTGTTTCGGTAAAAACAGACAATCTACCGATATTAATTTAACTTTAAATTCAATTAAAGCTAACCTCCTTATCATTTAGGGTTGGAAATAATTTTATAAATCTCCATAATTCCTAAATGAATTTCCTTTAATTTTTCATAATTTTTTGAGATCTCTAAGTATTTTTAATAATTGATATTGGCCAATAAAAGGCACATATATGGCGCCACCTTAGAGGAGCAGAGGGAAAAAATAGTCAACACTATTGACCAATTAGTCAACCTTATTCAGTCACATAGTAGAAATTTTGCTCTACCGGGTAGATAGGGAACTGTCTAACACTTACCCGTATTGCATTCTAATTTTTCTACTGCCCATAAAATATCTTCTGGTGACTGATATGATGACTCATCACCCTCATAAATGAAGCACAAGGGAAAGAAGAAGAGAATTAAAGTTGAACTTGTCTTCCTCAAAATATCTGAGATATTTTCTAACTTTGTCTCCTAATTAAGGGACATTAATTATTTAACATTTGACTGGAGCATTTTATCCAATCCTGAATTCCAAAAATTCATCTATTTATACCATAAAATTCATTTAATTCTCTAGAAAATCTCTGAATTTTCTCAGATCATAACTCAGACCATAAGTATATCTTTTTAAATTTCCCATAACAAGCTCATAAACTGCAGTTCTGGTATTAAAAAAAATATTAAAGCCATTCTGCTGGCCTTCTAGGATTGAGACTAATTTTATAAATTCTATAGCCTCTTAGATCATACATCCCTATTTTACCATAATTTTCTGAGGTTTTCTTATGACTCAAACAATTAAATCTACCTCTACATCTCAAACTGAGCCATAAACTTATAAATTCCTTTTAAGTCAACTCAAGGGCATTTTCATCATTTCTCCTCATATACAGGCCTTAAAATGTCATTTTCCATTTTCTGAAATTTTAGAATTTTTTGGGTATTACTTCCATTTTTACCCATTCCTAGCCCGAAACTTTCCAAAATTACGATTTTGCCCCAGGTCAAGTAAACATCATAAATCACCCTATTATGGCCTCTATCATAACCTTTGGTATGAACTAACCTCTTTTCTTATTTCTGGGCCTTGAGACTTCACTGGAGCCTCTAACTTTCTTTATATTTTAGTCCCTAGAACTTTCTCTATTTACAGTTTAGTCCCTAAAACCCTTTAACATTCCTTTTACATTTCTGGGACTCCTGCTCATACGGATTTAGTAGCCTACCTATCTTAGACTAATCCGTGTATTCTTAGGCCGAAAACTTGGGGTGTGACATCAAACTCCCTAAGTAGCTAGTCCAATATGCATTTGGATGATCAGCATACCTAAAATTTAGCATCATATTCGAAAGTGAGCTCTATGAACCCTATGTCCAACAATTAAACACCCAAGAGAAACTTATAGGAAGAAATCATCAAATTTAAGTAGCCATTCATCATTTGCTGCACCATACAAAGCCAGAGAAGAATCCATAAAACCACACCAAAACTTGACAAGTACAAAACCATACAGCTAAAACAAAACTGAACCAAGACAATAGCAAAAAATCAGACAAAAACCAATAACAAAAGCTAAAAAGACCCAGAGCCTCAGCCTACTCCACTCCTTCTAGTAGAGCCATATAAAGTCTAAGAAACCAAAGAGGAAGAAATATTAGACAATCAGGCTAAACTAATCCTCCAATGGCAGGATCTCTAGTTCACTTAAGACCTCCTCATACATATCACGCTGCTTTACAGCCTCATCTCTTTCGTTTTGTGCCTTTAGAACCTCTAATTCTAAGGCTAGTATATGCCTCATAGCATCTGAGTCAAGGCTAAATAAACCCTAGCTCAATGAAGTAGAATAAGAGTTGTCTGCCTTCTCAAACTGAACAAATGATTCCTTCTCATTTCCTTTAGAACTGGAAGCACCATCGTAACTTCCTGCTTTCCCAAGCTCATATGCCTCAAAAGCCTTTACTGCCTTATCCTATGATCTGTAGGAATGATACACATTATTAGGGAAACCATTTACTTGACTGGCACATTCCTCCTGTAGCATTGCCACTTCCTTCACTAGAGCTAACCATGATAGAAAAGAATAAACCAGTAAACATACCATATCACAGTTATGTAGAAATAATCACATCTTTAATAGGCTAACCATGGTAGATAAGTATTCAGCTCTAATTAAGGCCATCATGGTTAGTGTAAAATATGAAAAGATATGTAAATATTATGCAATTAGTTTAGGATTTGATATGATATTATTATGTAATTAGTATAGAATTTGATATCATATTATTTCTTCATAATGAGCCATTAATGTATAGGCTCCTCTCTCTTGTATATATATACATAGTTTGATCATGAATAATACAAGGAATTATTTCACAATTCTCTCTAGAATTAACATGGTATCAGAGCAGTCCCTTTAGATCTATTATTTTTTCCATCGCTGCCTCTGTTTCAGTCTTTGTCTCCAGCCAGGTTCTCAATGGCATTCCACTTTCTTAAGGTCGACTCCATCTTTCTGTCCTGTTTGTGAAGGTTTTGAGGTTTGGAAGCAACATTTGGTAACTAGGCTCTCTCTGTTTGCTCCTTATTTGTGGTACATTCACTTTGTTCTTAAGCTCTTGGTATAGCTTTTGTTCCTTTTATCTCTATTTGGTAACTTATTTGCCACTGGTGTGGCACTTTGGTCATACGTCTCCGTTCTATGATATTTTTTGGTTGAATATTATAACTATGAGATGGTTTCGATTGTTACTAAGATTATTAATCATAAGTTGACTTAGACCAACTATTTAGAGTGGAGTAAAACTATTCGACTCTATTTACGGAGTATTGAAAAAGAAGATCATTTGAAGGATGATCCTCCAATGATTGATTCATGCCAAGTATGGTTAAGGATGATACACGATTATTTTTTTAGATCTATAATTCTATTAAAAGTGAGATTATTCCCTCTATTTATCATTATGATTTGTTAAAAAAACAAATGGACTATTTAGAATTCTTATATTCAGGCAAGAAAAATATATCTCGTGTTTATGAAGTTTGCAAGGCTTTTTATCATGCTCAAAAGTAGGATCGTCTTCTCAAGGCCTATTTTATGGACTTCAAGAGGATGTATAAAAAGATGAATGCATTAATACCTCTTACTATTGATTTAAAGGTTCAACATGAGCAGTGGGAGCAAATGGCTATCATGAGTTTTCTCATAGTTCTCCCACCTATGAAATAGTTCATTCTCAAATATTATCTGGATCTAAGATTTCAAATCTTCAAGATGTGTTTTCTCACGTAATACGAGCTGATAATCTCTTACCACCAATATTAGCACTCCTATAAGTACTTTGATCAGTAGAGGCCAAAATAAAAATTGAAGTCACAATGACAATCATTTGGCACCTACCTGTTGTGGTTTGAAGTAAGGGGGAAGGGGTGGTGTGTTACTATTGTATAGAACCAGGCCATATAAAATGCACTTGTCGTAAGCTTCAGAACAAACAACAAAGAAATAACTCACCCATATGGCTACACAAGCTGATGACAAGGTTACGATTTCTATAGCTAAGTATGCCTAGTTGAAATCTGCTACCCCACCTATGAGTGCCATTGCTACAATAGGTAATAATACTACTACTCTTATTTCTTCTTCCTCAAAGTGGATCATAAATTCTAGTACTACTTATCATATGACAAGTAACCGCCATCTCTTCTCCTTTTACAATGCTTTTGCCAACCCATCCAGTGTTACTATCACTGATGGCACTTATTCCCAAGTCTTTGGTTCTAGCATTATTAACCTTACACCTTCTATCCATTTGTCATCTGTGCTAAATGTCCCTAATCTTGCTTTTAATCTTCTTTTTTCTAGTAAACTTACTCGTCAATTAAACTATTAGGTCTCACTGTTTCCTGATCATTGCTTGATATAGGATCTTTTGATGAAGCGGATTATTGGTAGAGGTTATGAATCTAGCGGTGGCCTGTACCAGTGGTCATGCTCCTTTTGAAGCTCATTGTTGTTTGGGTCATTTGTCTTTATCTTCTCTTAAGAGGATTTATCCTTAGTTTAAGCATTTGTCATCTTTAGATTGTGAGTCATGTCAATTTGCTAGACTCATCGTCTTTCCTTAATGTCTCAAGTTAATAAATAGATTTCATCCCCTTTTGAGTTAGTTCATTCTGATGTTTGGGGTCCTTGTCCTATTAAGTCCAAAGCAGGTTCTAAATACTTTGTTACATTTTTTGATGATTACTCCTATACAACTTGGTTATATTTAATGAAAAATTGTTCTGAATTGTTTTCTTGTTTTTGTGCCTTTTGTGCTAAGATTAAAACTCAATTTAATCTTTCTATTCATACCTTATGAAGTGATAATACTAAATAATATCTATTTTCTTCATTTTGATCTTATATGCTTCAAAATGACATACTCCATCAGTCTTCTTGTGTTGATACACCAGCTTAAAATGGTATTCTGGAACGAAAAAACAATTATTTACTCAAAATAGCATGGGCACTTTTGTTTCAAATGAAGGTTCTAAAACCATTTTGGGCTAACACGGTCTCTACTACGTGCTTCCTCATTAATACAACGCCCTCCTCTGTTCTTGATAGTAACATTCCTTATACTACTCTTTTTCCTTCTAAGCCTTTGTTCCTTATTACTCCTAAGATCTTTGATATGTCTGTTTTATTGGGGATGTGCAACCCTCTATTTTGAAATTAGATCCTAAGTCCCTTAAATATGTCTTTTTAGGATATTCTCAAGTTTAGAAGGGTTATTGATGTTTTTCACCTAGCCTTAATTGGTATTTAGTTTCTACATATGTCATTTTTAAGAGTCCACACATACTTCTCTCCTTTTTCCACATCTGCTCCACCTGCAGAGGGGAATGATCTTCTAGCATATTCTATCATTTCACCATCACCATCAGCTCAAGTACCCGCTCAAGCCCCCGTTTAACCCTTGGCTCTTGTGTACACATGAAGATTAAAGGAGACTACTATCGCTATGCTAGATTCTAATCCTCCCATGTCTGCTTCAGCATCGGATCTTGAGTTGAGCACTACTACCCTTGCTCCTAATCTTGACCCTGACTCTGAGACACCTTCTGTTCCCAATCTGGATCCTTCCCTTGACTTTCCTATTGCCCTTCATAAAGGTAAATGTACTTATGCCTACCCTATTTCATCCTTTGTTTCATACAACTACCTTTCTTCTATTTCCTCTCTTTTATTGCCTCCCTAGATACTATTTTTGTGCCTCAAACTCTTCATGGGGTTTTAGCCTACTTGGGTTGGTGTGCTGCTATAGAAGAGGAGATGGCAGCTGGCAGCCCTTAACTGGGCTGGTACATGGACCTTAGTAGACTTACCTACAGAAAAAAAGGTCATTGGATGTAAGTAGGTAGTCACCTCTAAAACTAAGGTTGATGGAACACTTGATCGTCTTAAGGCTCACCTTATGGCTAAAGGCTATGCTCAGACCTATGGCATTGACTACTTGGAAACTTTCTCCCTTATAACCAAGCTCTCCTATGTCTATCTGTTTATTTCTATAGTAGCTACTTATCGAGGACCTACATTAGCTGGATGTTAAAAATGCTTTCTTGCATGGTGATCTCGATGAAGAAGTTTATATGGAGCAACCATCACGTTTTATTGCTCAAGGGGAGCATGGAAAAGTATGTCATCTTAGGAAGTCCCTTTATAGTTTGAAACAGAGTCCTCGTGCATGGTTTGATAGTTTTAGTATCGTTGTGTAGAAATTTGGCTTGAACCAAAGCAAATGCGATCATTCTGTGTTTTACCAAAGGACAGAGGCTAGCATGATTCTTCTGGTTATGCATGTAGATGATATTGTAATTACAGGTAGTAATAGTCTAGGGATCTGGTCCCTTAAGTCCTTTCTTAATTCTCACTTTCAAACAAAGGATCTGGGCCCTTTGAAATACTTTATAGGCATTGAAGTCATGAGGAGCAAGAAAGGCATACTCCTGACACGGATGATACTAAATAGTATTCAATGAATGTATACATGTCATATTTGCTTATTTTGAAACAATCTCAATGTTGAATGATGAACAAAATACACTTGTATAGGAAAGAGTTGATTCATTTAATGATAAGCATTTTATTAGTGAGTAAAAACCTATTTCAACTTGTTTACAGCCCATCCGATGATACTAAATAGTATTCAATGAATGTATACATGTGTCTGTATTTTAAATACAATTAAACTTCATGCATATCTTATATGACTGATTTGCTGTTAGAACATTACTGAATATTTGAATCAAAAATTTTATTCTTAAAGATGAGTTAGGAAAAATGCTGTGAACTAGAGAATTTTTATGCAAATTAAAAGAAAAGGACATTCTTTGAATTATAATTTGCTCAATATTTTTTTTTTATCAATATTCCTTTTTCATTTATGAATGTTTTATTCAGTGTGTCATCCAACATTATTGCCAACGTATTCAGTTAACATCTGCCTTCCCTCCATTAATGTAGGACATTTTAGCTATGACTTCATACTTCTAGGACGTTTTAGAGCCAAAAAAAAAAAAACTTTCAAGTGCTAGGTGCTCCTAGACATACACTTCCGGGGTATTTTAGCACCTTATCCCAAATTTTTTCATTTTAGTCTCATTAGAAAATTTTCCCTCTCTGTATATTTATAAATGATGCTCATATATCTCCCTTCTTTCTTTATTTTCAATGAAAATTAAGTGAGGATAAAATTAAAAAAATAACCACTAAATATATCACTAGTGAGTTCTCAAAATGCAATGCGGTGAACAATCCCTCAAAAATCTTTAAAAACAGTAAACTGCATTGACTACTATTGCAATTGTAGACAACTTATCAACAAGTAGCTTCGCATTAGATTCCACAATTACTTTTTTGAAACAAAAGTCCTAAGCAAAATTTAGGGGGTGGTTGGATATCCCTAGAATTGCTTTTTAAAAGTACTTTTCACAATTCAAAACAAACTCTTCCACATATTTACTTCGTATATAGTAAAATCACTTCTAAAATTCAGCTTGGTCAGATCACAAATTCCAATCTTATGGGAGAAACCAGCAATCCAATCCCCTTTTCATCCCTAAGTATACCCCCCACATCCCGCAAAATGGGAATTTGAAGACATTAGCGTGCAAAGGAAATCCAGGCCCAATTAAAATTATTACTTTTGCCTTTGCCCATTTTGCGTTCCTAAGGCCTCCTAATTAGCACTTAGAAAATTTAGTCCACATAAATATTTATTTTCTAATCTTTTCCCATTTCCATAGACAATATGGCTTGCTAGAGTTTTTTTTCCCTTCTTTTTTTTTTTTTTGAAGATTGATATAGATTTTAATGATAATGATATTTGGTTTTAACTATTTCATACTGTTTATGTTTATAGTTACATCACTTCGCCATCACATATTGAACACTTTCTCAACTTGTCATTGAAGCTAATGCCAAAAGTTGTTGAATTGAGACTAGCGAGATAGCGTCAAAAATCTTCCATCTTCCCACGGGAAGTGTTTTCATTACAACTGATCTTTTTGCAAGATTGATTTTCCTAGAAAATTATACATTCCTTGAGATATCTTGTATTTGTATTTGTTGTACAGTTTTCTTGTCATGTAGCTTCATTCACTTGCTAGCTCTGCTTCACCAATCAAAGAAAAATAATATACTCTTCGCTTATATTAATCTACTAATACACCATTCAACAGATTGGTGAACATGTGTTTCCGAATTCACTTCCGGTGAAACAAACTGGTTCAAAATTTTAATGCAATTATATATCATATTAGCAAGTATAATTAATATTGTTGTGACTTATTTTTAAGGGGAAATCATTAAGGTCCCAAGAAAAAAAGTTATAATGACCTTGTCATTTCACTCACTAAAATTTATCATTTACTTTATAGGACATTTAGGCAATTACATTTTTTTCCTTAGGATCACATAGTGATTTTCCCTATTTTCTCCTTTGAGGATAGATATGGAATGGAAGCTCAATCTAATTGGATCTGCTGAGGATGAAACATATTATTAATTATCATAAAGTGTACTTATCTGTCCTGTCAATGTTGGAATTTATTGCTTTGTATTACATATCTACAAGTAAGCTTCACAAATGCTACCATCTTCTATCTTTAGTATAAGAGTTATTTAATTAATTTGAGTTGATTAAAAAAATTAGTTAAATTAGTTATTTGTTACAAATATGAATTGATTTTCCTAAAGTATACCATTTTTAATCATGACTACTCTTCAATTAAAAATTACTTGACAAGTATAATCAATAAGGATACTTTAAAAAGTAAATTACAAATTTGAGAGATAAAATGAATTAAGATCTTATATTTAAAACAAAATCAAGTTCCCAACTAGCTCTTATAATAAGGACGGAAGATAGTATTACTCATGGATTTTGTGTTCTAATTGCAATGTGATCTGCAAATTCTTGTTGGCATTTTGGAGGAAGCTCCCCAAACGTTTTCTTATTGATAAGGTTCAAAGGAACATATCATCTGATAAAGCTCAGGGTTATTAAGTTCTCCATCAACTTTCATGCAGAGAACAATGAAAGTGCAGAGCAACCCCTGATCAAGTCGAATCATATGAGCATGAATCTTAAATTTTACAAGTATAGAGAAACATTTTGTTTTGAACTTCACAAGTTTTATTCTGAAGGATGCAACAAGATTGCCATTAACATGTTTGAGGCTTAAGTTTTTCTGTCGCTTCTATCAACCATCTGAAATTGGATGGGACATTTAGGACATTATCATACGCAGGCTTACGTTTGTTTGTGATTTTTGAAGCCCAGCTTCTTTTAGTGAATCCCTGTGGTGTTTCAATTTGGTTTTGATTGTTGAAACCCAACTTAATAATGACCACATTTAATTTGGGAATTTTGAAGCTTAGTCCTTAGCATCCTTCTGGTGTGGTCTTGTCTACTTCTGCCAGTTTGATGGAATCCATAATCGAGCATTAACATATAGAGACAAATATTAATTTGTCACAAAGTAGTAGAAAAGAAGCTATGAAATCCATGGAGAGACCTGTAATAATTTATAATTTACGCCAGTTGGTTTTGTTTGGTCTCAGAATTTTTTAAAGGCCGTGGAAGAAATCATATAAATTACAGAGACAAAAGCAATAACACTCTAAGCTCAAGCAAACTCTTAACACAGAGAATCCATTAATTTTTGAAAAAATATAGCTGCCCATCACAATTTTTTCTTTTTACGTTTTTGGCGGCAGCAGCAGCTGATATCCAGAGTCCTTCGGACTCTGACTAATTAGGGCCCGGCCGGGTGGGACTCTTACAGACAGCAAGTTCTCTCAATGAGTATTTAACACAGCTGCATGCTCAGGGCTTGAACACAAAATCTCTAGTTAAGCTAACACAGGCCTCTTATAAGCTGAGCTACGCGCTAATTGATCAATTGGGCCATTTTTAGTTTCCCTTAAAAAATTGATCAGTACTTATGTTCCGATGTCAAGTAATCAGCTTGCTGATAAAGCATTAGTTCAACTATTTATGATTTGATTGCAGTAGCTGCAACGTGTAGGAAGTCCAACTGCACTCCTATGATTAGTGCAGGCTTGGGACACTGCATCAAATTTGACAAAAGAAAAGGATTCTGCAACTTCACTTTCAGTTATTATCTTTCAACACAGTATACAAAGAGCACCCAATCATTCATATAGCTTCCTTTTATCTGATTTTTCAAAAACCGCAGGTAAAAGAACTAACACTTTAAAGTGTCCATAGGGTTAAATCACAATAAAAATGAGCACTAATTTGCTCAAGACCTTTTAGTGACAAGTTTGTGTTGATTATCAACCATTCAATGTTGCTAAACCTTTTCAGACCGATTAATCTCAAAGAAATGCATCTTTGGTACTTGGTGAAAACAAGTCCCTGGAGACTTCAGAGGAATTATGCTATTTCTTGGTCCTAATATGAGATTTGCGTATTTTAAAGACATTTTTGTGTCGTTCTCCGTATATTTGATTTGCTCTGACCTTTCCTATCTGATAAATCTCAAGCAAGTCTCTGAACATTCTTTTTTTTTTTTTTTGGCAAATGTGGATCGGAGATGATATGCACAAGACAGTAGTGTTTTCTGCAATCCTGAGCTTAACTAAGACTTCTGTCCAGAATATAAGCTAATAAACATGGACCCCTATAGTTTAATAGCATATAATGTCACAGAAAACACCATGTAGTTGATGCATTAATTTGATCGAAGCCATTCAAAGATTGTATCTTAACCAAAGATCTGTGCCTCACCTCATTATGAATAGGTAATGGCTCATAGTTTTGAAGAAGTTAATGTTTTAAAAGGATAGATACTAACAGACCAAACCGTAACCTCAGACTCATAAAGGCCATTAGATAGTATATGTGATTTTACAATAGGATTAAACAGAACGAATACAAGCAAACTTCTGGTTCAGTGGTTTATTATTTTCACCACACAAGATTACAACAAGAACCAACTGAAAAAAGGATCTACTAGAATCTGATGATCCTGAAAATTCAGAAATCTGTAAGACAAGTAATATAGATAAAAATATGCTATGAACATTATTACAAGCTCTGGATTTTGTCTGATACAACTATACCATGATTAATTCAGAAACACATACAGATAGAACCTTATGATATGCTAACTAATTCCTAGTAAGGAGGCGGTGGAGGGTATGGCCAACCTGGTGGTGGAGGAGGACCAGGAGGCCCCGGTGGCGGTGGTGGAGGAGGACCAGGAGGCCCCGGTGGCGGGGGTGGGTGATAAAAATATGGCGGTGGTGGGGGGCCAGGTGGCCCTGGTGGTGGTGGAGGTGGACCTGGTGGTGGGGGTGCATAAGGATCCGGAGGTGGCGGAGGATAGTAAAAAGGCGGCGGCGGACCGGGCGGTGGGGGACCGGGCGGTGGCGGACCATGTGGTGCATAAGGATCCATATTGGTGTTACAGCGAGGGTTGAAATGGGATGATGGTATTTATAAAAATGACTGGAAGCTTCGAGGAAGTAGATAGAGATTTTGTTGTTCCTCTTAGGACTCACGGTTGGAGTTTGACGGTTTGTTGAATGAATGGATTCTTTCGTGATAACTTCGGCCTTAATATTTGTGTACTGTTTTTTTTGTGCAAAGGTATGGACCTCAATTTAATTTTTCAAGTGTCATTTATATCCCAATATTTTTAGTGGTGCTATTTTACTTATTATCTATTCAATTTGATACAATCTCACCCATTTTTCAGCTTCTCCATGTGATTGCATTTGGTTAGTTTGTGTGAAAGTTGCTAATCATTTAATTAAAGAAACAAAATTTTTAATTTTAACTAAAAATGACAATTTTAGATGAATAAAAAAAATGGTGAGTTGGTAACTGTAACAAATTTAAAATATTATTATTAAAATTGCAGTGTTAAGAAAATTAGGGTGTTTGCCTAGATGCTTATAAGCAAGCAGATCGGGATATTCGATGTTACCTTACCCTTATTTTTTTTTAAATAAAAGTTTGTGTGTTTAACGTGGATTTGAATTTCTTAATTAAGCTTTTTTATCTTTTTTTTTTTCCAAATAATTAAGATTTTTATCAATAGTAAGCCTTGAATTTTCTGTGTGATAACTTCAAGATTTTCTTACTTGATAATATCAAAATAACCGAATTGCTTGCTTTAAGTAAACTACTAAAATTAGTTACATAAAAGTGATAAATGCATAGAAAACGAATTTTTTTCTTGAATATGCTCTTATTTATAAATGCGTATGTGATGTATTAAAAAAAAGGGAAGTGGGTATGTGAGAATAAGGGGAGAAAAAACAGAGAGAGTGTATGGGATAAATATAAGGAGAGATGGTATATTAATTAAGAGTAAAATGAGTAAAAATGCATTTAATGTTCAAACAAATTCAAATTGAATTTACCAAAAGAGATAAACCAACTCAAAACGTTAAATTATTACTGATAAAACATAATTTAATAATTAATATTATTAAGACTCAGTCAAAAAAGTGTCCACCAAAACTTGAGAATTATCCAATGTTCAATACGAAGGAAACAGATGGGAGGAGAAGGAAGAAGAAATTTTGATTGGTTCAATTTAAAAAATTGATGAAGTGAAGTTATAAAATGTTAATAAAAACAAGATGTAAAATAAAAGTGTAAAAAAATTAATTCAAAAATTTTATTGCCTAAATTTTTAAATCTAACACATGAAAATCCCCCACTTTCCCAACCAAATTCGCGTTTATTTTGTTACTCTCTCCGATGTTTATCATAGGAGACCTTTTAGAAGAAAAACTTTGGTCCTTATTATTCCATCCCTTCCTTTTTATAAGAAGTAATTTTTTTCATAATGACATCCCTAAATATAGAAAGCATATCTTTTTTGTCAAAAATTTTAAACTAGTCTGTCAATTTTTCTCCATTAAATATATGCCAATTAGTATCTCCCTTTAATAAATTTTTAATCATTATCTCTCATTATTTCTTTACAAACAAGGGCATATATATTTTTGAAAAATATAGGTATATTTTACACATTTATTTGATAGTTGTTTTCTATGATAAAAGACGGAAGGAGCATAACTGCACAAGATAACAACATGGTTATTAATGATTTTTTCCTAATTTATCCTTGTTTACAATTATTATCATTATAATATGAAAAATTTTCATAACAAAACTTTGAAATTACTAAATTCCAAATAAGAAATTTTTACAAAAATAAAAAAATGTGTTATTATTTACAAATTCAATATTCTTGAAATCTATTAAAGTGTTATTATCCAACTTAATTCCAGATTTAGCGATTTCAAATTTTCTTTTTTTATTTAATAATTCTCTCTAATAATATTTATTATGAGGCAATGGCTAAAAAAGGAAACATAGCAATGAAGTCCCACAGAAGACAAAATACTGCAAAAGGTCCTGAAATTTTGATAATTGCTTTAAAATCTCAAAAGGACTTGATTGCAATAATGAAAGAGTTGAAAGTCCTTGTTGCCCCTAGTATAGAAAAATTGCTGAAAAGAGAAAGTTGTCAATGTGGGTGAGGGTGATGATAGTTGTCAATATAGGTTGTGATAGTTGTGCTTCACTTGTCAATTTATCTACTAATATGAGTTTGGAAAAATATGATTTCAAGTTACATAATAACAAAGTAATATGTAGACTAATATTTTTTGATGATAATGTGATATGATATCATTATTAAAAATTAATTATCACTTATAATGTGAACAGTTAATTAATGACAAGTAATTTCATATTTTATATGAGTAATAATTGATTTTTAATTATGATATTATATCACATTATTATCAACAAAATATGAGTCTGCAAAATATGTCCATATGACTTGTCATTATGGAATTTGAAATCACATTTTTTCAAACTTATATCAATAGGTAAATTGACAAGTGAAGTAGTAATATTGACAACTATTGTAGCCTACATTGACAACTCTATTTTTTTCAGCACTTTTTCTGTACCAGGGACAACAAGATATTTTTAACTTTTTTATTATTATAATCAAGTCCCTTTGAGATTTCATAACAATTATCAAATTTTTACAAACTTTTTTTATTATTTTGTCTGTGTGTCCACAAAAAAAAAGGATGTGGCGTTGGAAAGAGAGAGAGCGAGACTTGTAGATGGAGGAGAGAGAGGTGAGTGTCAGAAATAAGAAAAACATGTTTGGATCGGAAGAAAATAATTTTATTAAAGATATATTTGAAAAGTTTTAGTAACATGTGTAAACTACCAGCAGCTGATGGGATCTTATAAATTATACTACTTTCAATTCTTGGTATAAAAACTAGTTTGACATTTAATTTGATCTTAAATATAAGATTTTAATCTAATTTATCTCTCATATTTAGTAATTTTTTTCAAAGATAGTCATTATAATAGCTGTAGATATTAAATATTTTATCAAATGATAGTTTTAACTAATATGCATGATTAATAAGAGTATTTTAAGGAAGACAAGACATATTTATTAGAAATAATTAATTTAATTAATTTTTTTAATCTACTCAAATTAATTAATTTTTTTAATCTACTCAAATTAATTAATTTTTATATCAAGAATAGTAATAAGGATATGATGGACACAGCCGTGCTTGAGCTTCCCCGGAAAAATCGAAAACGAAAACGAAAACGAAAACGAAGCCTTGTACAGGTTGCCACTTGCACTTGGATTTTGAGTCAACACACGAGTTCTTATCTAACGGTTTTGGAGAACTTGTCTCCCTAAATATTTTTTTCCAATTGAAAATCTTGAATTTATCACTTTAGTAAAGTTGATGTAGTAATTTATAGAAGTGATTATGTTAAAGAACTAAATTCATAATTAATTATTAAACACATCCTAAATTTATTAAATAAAACATATTTACAAGTAAAACAATGAACACTTATTATTGAAAATTCTTAAAATTAATAAAGGGTTAAGGTGCACCCAATACCTCAAACTATTTTTTCAAGTGCGTCCAGTGTCTTAAAGTAATTTTGGTACATTCAGTGTCTTAAACTAATTAAAATAGTGCACACATATCCCAAGCTAACAAAAATTTTATGTTTGACCATTGACCTCATGACTCAACTCAAAGTTGACCTCAAATTTCCTACATGGCAGACACATAAGCAGCTAATGTGTATTATTGTTACTCAAAATTCAATTTATTTTCTTCCTCTTCTTAGAACGTTCATTTTTCTGCCATTGTGTTTTTTAAAATAGAAAAACTAAAGACCACCGATCCAAAGCAAAGGAGAGAAAGAAATTAGGGTTCAATCCTTACCCCCATCTCTCACTGGCAGATTGAGGTAATCGATTGAGGTGAGATAGAGAACAATGGGAGAAGATGAGAATGTTGGAGACGATGTGGACCATGGTGGGAATGATCTGGCAATGGGTCCGAATGCTATGGAGAGGAACAAGGTCGTTGATGTAGAAGAGGAGGTGGATGATGTGGAGCTCAGCAGAGATGATGCGGCGATGGGGTCGAATGAGTCAGAGGTCATCTCAGACAAGTTGAAGGTCGACTTAGAGTTCAACATAGAGGATGGACAAGTGTCAACGTAGAACCCATGCGGTGAAATGAGTAAGTCGGGTAACTGCAATCTCTTCGCTGTAGTTTCATTTTTTTATAGGCACACCTAGGGGTGAGCAAAATCAAATCGAAACCAAAAACCGAACCGAATACAATTATGCTTTTTCAGTTTTTTATTTTATTTTTATCGGTTTTTATTTTTATTTATTTTTGGTGTACGGTTTGGTGTATATAAAAAAATTTCAGTTTAAACCGAATAACCGAAATAATTCAAAATTACATCGTATTTGCATAAGATGTTGCTCCTCATATTGTGCGTGCAGTGGAAAGGGATAGGCTTGTCTTCTTGTGCTTCTGGGCTTGGGCCCTCTTTGTAAACAAAATAATAATAATAATAATAATAATAATAATAATAATAATAATAATAATAGCTTCATTAAAAAAAATCATCGACGGACATTTTTTTGACCCAAGGGATAGATATGGACGGATGAATCGTGGAGGGATGCATAAAATTGAAATAAGAAATGTTTTTAAAATAATTCTATTTTGACTTGGTTTTTTTTAAATAATTGAAAGTTGACAAAATTGAAAATCCCCAATTCATTCAATCAGATCAAGAAACTCAGCCCTAACCCTTCTCTGATCTCTCAATCATTCTCAAGTCTCTATCCTTGGTCCCTTACCTCCTCACACCTTCTCCATTCTATCGACTGAACCCTCATCTCCTCACCTCCTATTGACATTGTGCTCTCTTTACTATTTAGTCCTATCTTCTGTTCAATCAAGGTTAGCGTCTTTAGTTCTTGTTCAGTCCT
The DNA here is from genome assembly GCF_004799145.2 of Neltuma alba. Lineage (NCBI taxonomy): Eukaryota > Viridiplantae > Streptophyta > Magnoliopsida > Fabales > Fabaceae > Neltuma > Neltuma alba. The sequence goes on from NW_021635219.1 coordinate 44,576, forward strand.
GTTGTCTAGTGTTCAGTCAAGGTTGAGCGTCTTCACTCGATCTAGTACTTCATTCTGGTAAGTAAACTTGTATATTACTCACAGATTAAATATTTTATTGTTGTTCTTTATGATTATACAGCTGTGATTCTGTCGACATTTCACTGTTTTGTTTCTTTATTGCTTTTATGCATTCACTGTTTTGTTTCTGTCTCTTTTTTATTAATCATTCTCTATTCCCTTTTTTTCATTCTATATGAAGATGATTTCTATATTCAATATTAATATAAATGTACATGCATCATTACCTTATTTTGGTATACATTCTAATCCATTTATATATTGTGAAGGTGAAACTATGGCTGACCAAACAACTGGAGGAGGTGAAAAAAATCAACCTTTAGCTACTGAGAATAAGGCTTCAACAACCAGGGTTGGAAAAAGAAAAGCCATGAAACTAAGATCAAAAGTTTGGGAACACTTCACCAGATTTGTGAATGATGCGAGTGAAATTAGAGGTAATTGCAATTATTGTGGAAGTGATATTAAATGTGATCCAAAACTGAATGGAACCACCACACTTAACAACCATATGAACATCTGTAAATTGAGCCCCCTTCCTAATCAACTTGCATAATCTCATATAAATTTTAATGTAGAGGATGATAAAATCGGTCTCCTTCATTGGAAATTTGATCAAGAAGCCATTAGAAAAGCCTTGGCATGTATGATAATCACTGATGAATTGCCCTTCAAGTTTGTTGAGGGGGCTAGCTTTAAGCAATTTATGCAATGTGTTCAACCTAAATTTAAAAGTCGATCTAGATGGATTGTGGCTTGTGATTGTTTTGGAATTTATATTAATGAAAAAGTCAAATTTAAAGACTACTTGGGTAGGGTTTGCCTCACTACTGAAACTTGGACCTCTTTTCAAAGAATAAATTACATATGTATTACTGCACATTTTATAGATGACACATGGACTTTGAAAAAGATAATCTTAAATTTCATTCTATTTCCAGCCATAAAGAGAGGGATATTGGAATAGAAATTGAAAAATGTTTACTTGAATGGGGAATTGAAAGAGTGTTGACAGTTACAGTGGATGATGCTAATTCTAATGATTTGGCATGTTAATATTTGGAAGAAAAAAATTATAAATTAGAGTTATTCAATTCTAAAATGTTAGTTTTTGCATGTGAGATATGTTGAATACATAATCAATTTAATTGTTATTGATGGGCTGAAAGAAATGGGGTGTTCAGTTAAAAAAGTTAGGGAAGCTGTTTGCTTTATCAGGCAGTCATCTATTAAAATGAGAAAGTTTAAAGAGAGTTGTGAGGATGAAAAGATTCAGAGTAAAAAAATGTTATGCTTAGATGTTTCTACTAGATAGAACTCTACTTATTTAATGTTGGATACTGCCCAAAAGTTTGAGGCTGCCTTTAAAAAATATGAGCATAAAGATCCTTATTTTAGATTTGATCTTGAAGTTGAACAAGGGGTGCCTGAAGATGCAGATTGGAAGAATCTTAGGAGGTTAACCACTATGTTGGGTCATTTTTATGATCTTACTTTATGTATTTCTGGCTCTCTTTTTGTGACATCTAATTATTTTTTCTATGAAATTTATAAGCTGTATCGCATCCTGGATGAATGGAAAAAAAGTGATGTGATGGAGTTGGCAAACATAGCAAGCAAAATGAAAGAGAAGTACGATAAGTATTAGGGAGATTCTATGAAAATAAACAAACTTCTTTATGTTGTTGTTATTCTTAATGTCACACCTCCTTTAATACCCTATTATACATCAATTGGAACCATTATAATGCATTCTCCAATGTTTCTGAGTGAAAAATTTCAATTCCAAAATTTTACTTTGTATTTTGTCCGTACACTGTTTATCCGAATTTAAGCCAACTTTGAAAATTCATAATTAATTCTAAAAAAATCGAAACGAGGTAGTTCTAATTCTCACGCGAAACTTACTAAGAGGTCTATAGAGAAAAAAAAAAATTCATTGGACTCAATTCCATCTAGAACAGTACCAAAAAATTTGACAAAATGCATTGTTCATATGGTTATTTTTCAAATTTCAGTATTTTAACTCAACTTTGGAAGGACATAACTCTTAGCACAAAACTCCAATTTTAATGGTTTACCACTTATTTGAAAGTTAAAAATAAGATCTATCACCTGCAAAATCTCAAGTCCAAATTCTATCATTTGCTTATTATTTTATGTGTCACAATTTTCCCTCTAATTTAAGTCTTTTTATCCCCTATATTTAATTTCCTTGAATTTTGTTTCCTTTTCCTTTCTCCCATACCCTTTAAGCATTCTTCCACACATAATTACACATGAGGGCATGGCATAGAAATATACTTTACATCAAATTCTCATTTATAACTCATTACAATTTAACATAAAGTTCATTGGGACATTACATAACATCCCAAAACAACGTAGTAATCCTCAAGCTCTTTATCCCAATACCAACTCCTTGCCTTGATCCATGGATGAGCCACTTCCTAAATAATAAATAAATTGACATAGAGGGAATGAGATTTCATAGAAATCTTAGTAGCATTTAAATTATAATTATCATGCAAATCAAGCTAGTTGCAATGTGACATGTTATAACTTCAAGTTACATAAAATCATATCCAACAATACACTAGAAGAGGAACATTAACACTTCTACATTAATACAATTCAATGCATTTGGCCAAAATATAAACCAAGGTTATCCAACCAACCAAAATCAAAACACAAGTTCCTCAATCCAAGAAACAACAAATCACATTAAACAAGCAAGATAAACAGTCAAATTATAATTCAAAGCTGCCTGTTACTACTTGTTCAATTCGGTCACCTCAAGGGACAATGATCCTTCTTGACTCCTCCTTAGAAAGCCTATTAAATGAAGCATAAATATAGGCCACATTAACCATTAACCAACACAACACAAAACTTTAACTTTAACCAAACATTTTCCTCCCTTTTTCTTTGATTTTTCACAAAATGATTCCTCCTTTAGAATCAATAACTTCATGACCCATTCCTACATAATTATTCATGAGGAATCCAAATATAAAATCATATTTTTAAAAATCAAACTTCTTCCCCTTCAAGTTGAGTTGGCCAAATAGGGAGTATATACTTCCAAAAATTCTATTTTTGATTTCAATAATTTTAAACACTTCCCAATACTATATCCCTACACAAAAACACATTTTAAACCCATTGAAATCATCAAATCAAGCTAACACAGTTTCCTGTAGCATGCACATTATGTCACATCCTGACATTTAGGCCGAGAAATACTAGAATTAGCCTGAGATAAGTAGGTTACCAGACCTTTTTTGGCAGAGGTCCTAGAAATTTTCTGGAAGGATAGAGAGATTCTCAAGGACTAAATCGCAAAGGACAAGTTTTCTAGAACTAAGAAAAGAGAAAGTTAAAGACTCTAGTAAAGTCTCGAGGCCCAAGAATGAGAAATAGAGATGAATGTAGGCCAATAGTTATGTTGGAGGCTTCAATGAGGTGAATTTTGAAGTTAAGCCAAACTAGGAGTAAAATTGTAATTTTGCAAAATTTTGGGCTGGTAAGTGCAAAAATGAAAATTATGCCCGAAAATCCCAGAAAAATCCCAAAAAATAGGAAATGGTAGGTTAAGGCCTGAACACTTCAAAAAAATTTTTAAAAAAATAGGAATAAGGTTTAGAGGCCTGTATGAGGGTAAAAATGATAAAAATGCCCTTGGAAGGGATTTGTGGAATTCCTAGGGTTTTGACTGATTTTGAATATTATTAAAAATGAATTATTTAAAGTATAGGGAGGTCTCAGATAATTGGAAGAAAATGGGAAAAAATACTAGAAGAATTGTCACAGGTTTTAAAAATAATTTCGTCCCCAGAAAGTGAAAAGTTTGGCTTTAATAAAATTTAAAGCCTATTTGCATACTATCTGGGAAAAGTCAAAGTCAAATGTGTAGAGGTTAACTTTTGACTTAAGAAAAATTAAAAAAATTCCCCGTGATGAATAAATAGTATTGGTATAAGGAGATAGATTCTCAGAGTTGTGGATCAGTAGAAAGAATTCGGTCAAGATCACTCTGAAATAAATATTATTAATTATTTTAATTAGTTTAATGGAAGAACAAGGGAAGAGCATCACTCTCTATTTGGTCATGTTATATAATGTCATGTGGATTTGTTCGAGGTGAGAAAATGGTACCAGAACATGTCTCAGTGGTCCTAGGTAAGTCAGGACCCGAAAAAGAACCATGTACGGTGCAGAATGGCAAGATAGGTGGAGGAATGCCTAAGGGTTATATTTTACACGAAATTTTATATTAATTTCCTCCCTATTTTAATGCCAAAATGATGAAGGAATATGGAGGAGACAAGTGTACAGTTAGATGGGAAAAGAATGTATTATGTGTACAGTTGGATGTAAGACACGTGTACGGTTGGATGCAAGACACGTGTACGGTTAGATTAAAAGCATGTGGATTGATGATGTAAGCTTGATGTCGTCAAGATGATGTAATCATGATGTCATGGGACACTTGTCACTATAAGATTAAAAGAGAAAATGGACAGTCCAGATCAAACCACACATTTTTAATATCAGTGGCCCAGATTTAGTCTTGTTTTCTATAAATAGCCCCTTCCCTCCATCATTTTCGTCTAACCTAGAGGAAACCTTGGGGAAGCTCTGACAAAATGGTTTGCAGAGAGAGAAAGAAGAGGGAGAAAGAAAGGCCAAGTGGTCTCATGCAAGATCAAGCTCTAAAACAAGGTATGTTCATGGTTTTTGATTTAGTTTTCACTACCCTTGTTGTTATTGAGCTTGGTTATGGATATTAATGATTTTTGGGAGCTTAAAACCCTTAAGGGAGTGCTGCACAAAATTCTTAAGAGTAGGAGAAGATGAAATTGATGTTAGAATAATGTTCAAACGCTTGAAAGGAACACGAATCAAGTGGTTTTACGTTGAGATTGGTTGAATTTTATGATTGTATAACTTGAGGAAATGTTTCGGCCAGACTTGGTTCTTGTGCCTAGGATGTGATTTTGATGCTTGCAATGTTTTTAAAATGAAAAATTGTGTAGGGATAAGATGAAAGAATGAAGTTGGAAGCATTGGAATCAAAATTGAAAATTAAGTGGCAGATTTCGGTTTTGGCCTAGGACCAATGGAAGGAGCTGGATTTTGATGAATCTAAGCTCATAATTGGATTTCTTGGACAAAATTATGTAGGATTGGCCTAAGGGAATAATTTTTATAAAGCTAGAACACTATATTATAAATTAAGAAAAAAGGGATTAAGTTAAGGACAAAAGTCTTCCATATTGTGTAATTCTTGGTCCTAATGAGTAATGGTTGGATGTGGCTGTGATTAGGACCTTGAGGCATCCAAGATAAGGTTTGGATGTGGTTGAGCAAGCAACCCTAATGGTTGGAAGCAAAAGGGAGTAAGAAGAAAGCTTAAGGACACAGGGTAGTAAACTTTACCGTACTCTTATGTGCTTAGTATTTGCATGCATGTATGACATGTTCTTTATTTATATGGTTTTATGAACTCATGCATTGTGATTGTGAATATGTTTGAAATGTGTCATAGGCCTATGTGTTTTATGATTAATGCATGATAATTACTAAACATGTCACTATGTTACAGAAATGTTAAGTTGCAAGCATGTTATGAATGCCAAGCTTGCCATGTATGTTTAGGTGGTTATTGTTTGCTATTGAGATTCTCCTGAATCTCACCCCTCCCTAACCAACCATTTAGGTTAATTAATGATGCACAATGATTGCATGAAGAAGAGCATGAAAAGGAAGGAGAAGAAAGCGGAGAATTATTGATGTTAATGATTGGTTAAGGATTTATGTATAATTCTCCTATTATGTAAATTATGTATATGAATGCCAATGATGCTATGTATTTGGTTAGAATGTTTATGGAATGAATGGAAATGTGTGAGAGTGAATGAGTTAAGCCATGAAATTTGGCAAACATGTTATACACATCCCAAGCTTTAAAATGAGAGGTAGAACACCTCAATTGGATGTGTATACAAGGAGATACAAATTTTCAAAGTTGAGCCAAGAAAACTAAAAGTTCTAGAATTTACCAAATAAACAGTGATTTTCATGGATTGAAATGTACGCATTAGTTTGAGATAAGTCTAGTTTGATATTTTTTTCCTTGTGGAGAATTGAAAGCGCTTCAAATAAAATTTTGAACCACCTCAATATGATTTTTATAGAATTAGTTATGATTTTTGAAGTTAAACTTGTGATCTGAAATTTAAACAGTAAATAGTAACCTGAGAACCAATTGTAAATTTTCAATCCACGGGCTTGTTTCATGAATCGCTTGAACTGTAATGCTTCCAAACGTGTACTCTGAGGGGTTAAGGGAAGGATGTTTCACATTAACTGGCCGAAATGCTCCTCTAAAATCCTAACTTGGTTTGCTTCCAAAAATCAATCCATACACCACTTATACATGTTTATTTCACTTGATATTTAAGGTTTCTATCCTTCCCTAAACATCACATGATCATACCAAAATTTGAGCAGCATATACACTTGATTTTTCAGTTCAAAACCCTAACTAAATTAGTGTAAAACTTAGGGATAAGAAGGCTTAAACATATCTTGATGCTTCCCTAACAAAAACTAAATGATTTCTTGCTTAAAACCTCCTCAATTTCGGTCTTCTTAAGTTTGGAATTGCAGTGACAGCACCTCCCCTCTTTTTTGATTTTTTCCAACATTTTCTTGTATTTTAGGAGGGGGTATCTATAGAAAATGTAATTTGCCCCTCCCCCTCTCTTGTTGGCCAAAAATGGGACACCTAATGGGGGCTATGTGGTAGCCATTTGCAGCAAAATAAATCAGATCAATCCAAGTGGCATATCTAGACTTTTCCAATCATTATCACTCAATTTTTGAATTTTATTTAATTAAAAATGGTGGGGATCTGAAAACTACGTGAAATTGGACCCTTATTGGGCTCAATGTGGGCCCCAAAAATGGCTTGGGCTGATCCAAAAAGATAGCTCACAATCCAAATCAAAATCTCAAATCAATTTGAGACTTTATCAGTTACTATTCATTAGTAACATTCCATAATTTTTCTAGACCTCCAAAAAAATTTTTCTCTCCATGATAATTCACCTTTTAATATGAGAATATGATCAGGATATTTTCAGAATTTTTTGCCAACTCTAGGTATTTATTTTGAATTTTCTCCAATTAGGCCTCTATCGGTGTCACTGCGGGAAAATAAATTTCCTAAAATTAATTCCTGAACTTCCAATGCCTAAAACCAATTTTATAAATTCATAAAAATATTTATATGATTTATCCATCTTTTTCTCAAATTTATTGAGGCCTCTACTAATTAAAATAATTATTTTCTTCTGATTTCCTACTAATTTTCTGAAAAACCTCTGTTTATAGGAAATTCTGTAACAATTTAACCTCACCATAATTTCACATCTCAAGCCTCAATCGAGTTTCCAAAACCTCTAATTTACACTTTTCCTATTTTTTTGAGAATTTTTTTTAGAATTTTTCCCAAATTTTCCCGTTCTGCCATTCCTGGACTGATAACTACAAAAATGCTAGCCCGGACCTTATCGGGGTTTCACCTTCAATAATTGTTTCGTCTCCCTGTTTAGTTTCTACATTAGCCCCTATCCCAATTTTTAATCCCCTGTAACCAAATGAAATTTTTTGGGATGTGACACTTGATCTCTGATACAAGTTAGATTGGGTGCAATTTGCTTTGTCCAAAATGTATACAAGTACCGTTGGAGAACAATCAAGGTGTTTCTCCCTCAGCACAATGTGAAAGGGAATCAGTGCGTGACACACAAGTTGATTTTGATGAAGATGATGACCCGCTTTAAAAGTTAGAAAATTGCCTGATATAGAGGAGCAATTATTCATAGATGAGCATCTTGGTGGGAAAACTAGCAGAACAGAGGTTGATAGATATCTGAATGAAGAAATTGAGCTTAGAAAAGATTATTTTGATATTTTGGGTTGGTGGAAGCTAAATAGTCCAAGATTCCCTATTCTTTCTCTAGTAGCAAGAGATATCTTGGCTATGCCAATTTCCACTGTTGCCTCAGAATCTATATTCAGCACTGGAGGACGAGTTCTAGATTCATTTAGGAACTCTTTAACTTCTAAAGTTGTGCAATCTCTGATTTGTGCTCAAGGTTGGTCGAGGCTGTCGCTGCAATATCTTATAGAAGAAGGAGATGATGATATACAAAAGATAAAGCTTGGTAATATTTTACTAATTCTTCATAAACCATATCTTGGTAAGAATAATACTATATTTATTTTGATATATTAAGTTAAGTATGATCTTGTTCTTTTAATTGTTAGATTTGTAAAAAATTGCATTAGAGGCAACGGTTGATATCTTGTAGATGCAATATGAAGCAAATTGCAAGAGTTGGAAGTAATTTTTATCATCTTTATATCATTATAGATTATGATTTTTAATTGACTTTTTGTTGTTGTAAAATTGTAGGAGATTATGATTTTTAATTGATGTTTTGTTGTAATTGTAGGAGATTATGATTTTTAATTGACTTTTTTGTTGTTGTAATTATAGGTGGCATTCAGGGAGCAAGGCACAAATTATCATGTTTTTTGAACTTTTATTATGTTTTTGTTGGATCAAGCAATATTAAATAGAGTTATTTAGTTTATATCTTGATCAATGGATTGATTGTATCAAACTTGACTTTCCCACATTTGAAGCTAGCTGTTGCTTATGATGCTTTTCATATTCTCATATGTACAAGTTATTTTGTTAACTTACCAAGCTTATATAGTATCTTTTTATTTAAACAAATATGTCCTCCTCTTAATATGGCTGTTGCTACTGCTTTTACTATTTTTGGTATAGCTATCTTGTGGCTTTGTCTTTTTTTCTTTTTTAAATGAAAGGTGTGTGTATATATATTAATCAAAATCATATAACTTTACAAAAGCCGAATAGGTTTCCTTTTTGTATTAGAGTTATCCTCCTTCCTGTAATAATCTTCTTTATTTTGAGTTCAAACGTTTTTTTATGCCCAAAATAATAGGAAATACTATAGAATTTTTCTTGGGCTTCAATTTTTCAAGTGGACAGGTTTGCAACAAAAAGGCCCAATAAAAGGGCCCAATAACTGAACAATACAGAATAGTCGAACCGAAATAATTCGGTTCATTCGGTTTGGTTATTTAATGTGTTTCGGTTTTGGTTCGATCTGAAAAATGTATAATGTTTGGTTTTTTAGTTTTTTTTAATTTTTACTGAAAACCTCACCAAAACCGATTGCTCACCCCTAGGTACACTTGTAAATGTTTCAATCTCTTCTCTGTAACTTAAACCCATGCGTCCATGTACTTAGTGATTCTTGTTTGAGGATATTCAGATGGATGAAGTAATTAGTGTTTTTCAGTTTATATGAATTGGTTTATGAGAAACAGATTTATGTTTTTGAAACATGCTTATAATTTGTATTGAAATAGATGCTTCATTTGACTATGAATATGAAGGGGAGGAGAATGAGTGTGAAGAAGAAGATTATGAATATGAAGGGGAGGAGGATGAGTCTGTAGAAGAAGACATTGAATATGAAGGGGAGGAGGATGTGTCGATAGAAGAAGATTTTGGGAATTCTGAATCACAAAAAAACACCATTCTTCATTGTTGGCATGACATTTGCCAATGTTGAAGAAATTAAGAGGGCTATTAACCAATATGCAATAGTAGAAGGAGTTAATCTGATACTTATAAGGAGTGAATCATCAGGAATAAAAGCTGTATGTCAAAAGGACTGTCCTTTTGTCCTGTATGCTTCAAAAGAGTAGTCCATGCCAAGATTGATGAAGACCTTATGTTTTGAGCGCAGATGCCTTAGGGTTTTTAAGAACAAAAGAGCTAGCGCAAAGTGGTTAGCCAACTACTTTAAAAAGAAGATTCAAGAAAGGCCATAACATAAATCTAGTGAGATGAAAAAGGATGTTCAAATTGAGTTTAAGGTACATGTGAGCATCCATAAATGCAAGAGAGCAAAGAGATTGATAATGGATGAAATAGAAGAAAGCTAAAAGGATGAATTTCAGAATGTAGAAGCTTATTGCTATGAGCTAAGAGCTTCAAACCCAGGTTTAGATGTTAGTATTGAGGTGAGCAAAGAAGCTTTGAAAAAAGGGAGAAGAGAGTTTTGGAGGATGTATGTATGCCTCAATGCTTCTAAGGTAAGGTTTAAAACTTTTTTGGCAGTTTCTATTTGTTGATTTTTCAATTTAATTGCTCAGGTTATAATTTTTTTAGGTCATGTAATATGAAGGTTGGGTGGAAGGCAAGTTGCAAGCCATTTATTAGGTTAGACGGAAACCTTTTAAAAGGTAAAGCCAAAAGGATCTTGCTCACTGCAATTGGTATTGATGCAAATGACTATTTGTATCCACTAGCATTTGGAGTAACTCAACAAGAAAATAAAGGCAAGTAGAGGTGGTTTTTACAATGGTTGAGGCGATCACTTGATCTTAAGGATGGAGAAAAGTTTACACTAATGTTAGCTATACAAAAGGTAGTGTTTATTTTGTTTACCGACAAATTAGTAATCATTTATTTGTGAATGAATCTAATGATGATGAAATAAGCCTGAAAAATAGAAGCCACAAGTGTTAATGTTAGCTTATTGCATTTGATAAAACTACCATGGTCTCATTAAGCCATTCAATTGTCTGCTTGTTTCCTAAAAACATTAAAAGCTGAAAAGCTTATCTCTATATATCAGGTATGATTGTGATGTTATATTATGATTGCATTAGAGTCGCAGTACTGATACTATTAGGCAAAATTAATGTTTAATTAATGTTTAATCACGTGCAGGGGTTACACTTTACTGTACAAGAGATATTGCCTAAGTCTAAGCACAGACTATGTGCTAAACATATTTATGCAAATTGGCCCAAACATTGGAGGGGATGTGAACTACAGAAGAAATTGTTCTCTTGTGCTTATAGTACCTATGAAGAGTAGTATGTGGATCACTTGAAAGAAATGGAAGCATTGAGTAAAGAAGCAGTATAATCAATTCTACCTTATAATCCAATGCAATAGGAAAGATCATATTTCTCTAATAAGTGTAAGTTGTGGATTGTGGACAATAATTATAGTGAAAGCTTGAGTGCTTGGATTTATGAATATCGGTATCTTCTAGTTATACGTATGTTTAAAGGAATAAAAGAGAAAATGATGCAAAAATAGGCTGATAGTGAGAAAGTTGCTAGCCTATGGAAGAATGAGTTTAGCCCAAAGTATATTGATTTATATGAGACAAATAGGAAGTTGGCTGCAGGTTATAAAGTTGTGTTTAATAAGGATGATGGGTATGAAATTAGTGAAGGCTTGTATAGACATATTGTGTTTTTAAGTAGGAAATTATGTACTTATTGAGTATGGGAGTTGACTGGGATTCCTTGCCAACATGCAATTTGTGTAGAAAATGGAACCCAGTAATTACATCTCATAATACTATCAGAAGACCACATTCTTGGCTAGGTATGAGAAAAAGTTTCAACTTGTCAAGGAAAAAAAATTTGGAACATAGGAAATTTCCGGCCTATAACCCCCCACAAGTGCATAAGTTGCCTAGAAGACCAAGTCTGAAAGAAGAAGAACTGAGGAAGCAACCAGGGGAAAGAAAGGGATTACCCAACAAAATGCTATACAAGAGCATACTGTGTTGGCTATCCTAACAATTGAAAAGTTGATTAAGTCTAGTCCATGTACTAGGTGTAGCATATATAGACAAGAGGGCCACAACAAGTCCACATGCAAGGATGTAGTTTTCTGATATGTTTTTTGCATTTTAACATTTCTATTAAAAAAATTTGTGACAAATAATGTTTATGACTTTTGTTTCATGTAGCGTCCTCCATCCACAAGCATAAATACGCCAACAAAGAAAAGAGAAAGACCCAAAAAAGATAGTTCAAATAGTAGTCAACAAAGTCAGTTGATTTAAGAAGCACACTCTTAACCAATAAGACAAAAACTTCCACAAAGAAGGAGTGCCTACAGAAGAGATTTAACTGTGGCATGGGGATTTCATTGATGTAGAAACTGGACGGGTTGTGTACAATGTAAGTTATTTAGAGAATTTCATATCATATTAATGTGCATAGTCATTATAGGAAGGCACTGCTTGACTTTTTATTACAAGCTCAACTTTGTGATCTACATTCTATTTCATTTTGTTTTGTGTTAAGTGATTAGGAGATTACCATTGTAGAATGACTATGGCTTGTTTTGTTCTCTGCCTATTCTATGTTATGTGACACATAATGTGTTAGAAGTATTCTCCTACATGATTGGCTCATATTATTATAGTCTGGAATGCAAGGTCAAGTTGTCATTGAAGAAGGGAATGCTGGAGATGACATAGAGTATGATGTTGATCCTGTCATACAGTTTCCTATCCCAAGCGAAAGGGGCATGAGAATGCGCAATCTTCAAAGTTCAAATAGTCAAGAGAGGAGAATTTTATTCATTGGTGATGGGGCCATAGTCTCAAATCTGACTAACCTCCTATTCAAACCACCAACTCTGAGATGAATGGGCCAACCAAGCCTCACTACTTCACAACTTGAAGCACAACGAATGAAAAGGATAGCTGAGTTAAAGGCAAACAAACAGTAATATTATGTAGACCTATGTTGTATTATTTTGGTCTGAAGGCTAATCCTATATATAAATATAAATATTTTGCTTTCAAAACTTGTATATTTTGTTGTATCAAAACTTTAGGTCCTCACTAATGTAAATATTATGGCATCGGCAACTTCTCATTTTGTATTATGGAAACCATTTCCGGCAATCAATATTGATATCATATATTTTACTTTATTTTGCTTCCATTTTGTATTATTATGGAAACCATTTTGTATTTACAGGTTGGTTTTCTGCCTATTACAAATTGGTGTTGTTTTTTTTTACCAAGCCTATTACATATTTTATGACATTAGTAGGTTGGCATTGATAGATTAACAAGGAATGTTTAATACTTTCACAGCACAACAAATATTTCATTTGTTCTTTACGTTATTGGTGGAATTAAGCAAATATGTAATTGCCTCTTTGTTGGTCAAATGGTGAAGATAAGTGTCAGAAGGATTAAGAATAAAAAGAAGGAACTTCTATTCAATGTAGCAGTGATATTGACCTTTCAATATAATGAAGCTAACAAAACAAAGCATTTGTTCCATTCAAACACTTTATGACAATAACATGGTTCAGTGCTTGTTCCATCATATGACACAAATTTACATCCCCATCATCACTACCTTGAAAGCACAAAAAAAAAAAAAACCAAGACAACCATAAACCAAGTTGCAGTATTTTCTTTTTCTTTTTCCCACTTTTAACTGCAACTACAAACTTGGCATGCCTTCTCTCCATCTTGTTCAATTCTTAATATATTCAACACATCTTTGCACCTAACCCTTCACCCTCAAGTCTTCTTTTTAGCCTCAAATTCTCATCGTATAGTTAATCTATATGATTTAATAGCTTAGTGATCACTTCAATATATCTCTGACCCATTTCATTATCATGCTATCTAAAATAACCGCATCCTCCTCCCTGATAAGTTCAACAATCCATCATAAATATATTTTACAAAACTGAATATACCACAATCAATTTCTTTTTGAAAAATTAGCATCTTTTAAGAGAAATATGAATATTAATACCAGCAATAATATGACCAAGACAAGATTTAACAAAAAAGCATATCTCTCAAAAATGGCTAATAGGTTCAACTTCACCTAATTTCCAAATGATATTACAAAGAACTTAACTTACCTAGTTATATTTTCAACACCTATAAAATCTTTTATCAGGGTTCTTCTTACTCTAGGCTGTCCATTTAGGAGCCAATGCACCATAGTGAAAAAACCTTTTTCACCCTTCATACTCCATCTCCACTTTAACTTGCCTCATTAAAGCAATCCTTCTCCTACTCGTTGACATTGAATCAGAATTTGATTCACTCATTAAACATCCAGACGTAAAAGGGGACGTAGACGAAGGAGAAGGTTTCAAAGGACGATGAGGCCACCGCCAAAAGAGAGTAGAATAGAAATATAAATCCATACCTCTAGGTTCACCAACGAAAGATGACGTAAAAGGTTTGACTACTCACTTTTTCCCTCTCTTGCTCTAAATCGAACAAAACCTCTAGGTTCACCATCGACAGATGGGGTATTAAGTCTGAACACTCACTTTTTTCCTCTCTTGCTCCAAATCCATCAACAGCTCCAGGTTCGCTTAGCAGCAACAGATGGGGTATAAGCTTTGATCCCTAATTTGTTTTCCTCTGTTACTCTTAATCCATCGATCTTTCATTTTAAAAGAAGAGGAAGAAAATAAATTAAATTTTGTGTAATAATAATACACATTAGCTACCTATGTGTCTATGATGTAATATTTGGAGTCAACTTTGAGCTGAGTCAAGAGGTTAATGGTCAAACATAACATTTTTGTCAGCTTAGGATATGGGTGCACCATTTTAATTAGTTTAGGACACCAAATGCATCAAAGATTACTTTAGGACACTAGAGGGACTTGGAAAAATAGTTCGGGCTGCTGGACGCACCCTAACCCATTGATAAATTTGTGACTTTGGTTTTTCTCTATAATTCTCCCTAATTTATTAGAGATGAGAGGTTTTTGCAGATGGCCCAGTATGATTTTGAAATTTTTCATTGAAAATGATCTACCAACTTGTTTTAAAAATTTCTAAGAGAAAAACTTTTTACCTGAAAAAAATAAACTTGTTTCAAAACTTAATAACTTGGATACTGTAAGATTTAAGTTACTCAAATTTTAAATTAACAAATTCATATTTTATTTTATTTTTTATGACATCATCTTTCAAAAAATATGTGATAAAATTATGTATTTGAGAATATGATTAAAAATTTGGCCAAAAAATATTGTTGAAGATAAATATAAAATATCGGCTATTCAAAAATAATTTTCTATAAGAAATAATTTGGCAGTATGACGTCCGGATCCGTTGACAGAAAGTTAATGACAATATGATCCATGGCACATTAAATTTGTGAAATTTCACTATAACAGTAGGGTCATTCAATGTAACAAAATAAAATTGATGAAGCGTTTTGAATATAATTGGTCAAGTTTTTTAGAATTAAACATCGGCCATCCTTCTATTTTGAAGATATACAGTTTAGTACAGATGATTAACATCGTTAAAGAATATTTTAAAAAGATTTTTGAAGTATTTTTTTTCCCATAAAAAATCATAGTAGAATAAATCTTGTTTACTAACTTATTCTTCATTATAGCAATCTATTTATCTTTTAACATTAATACTTATTAGTAATCTATTTATTATTTTTACTAAATTTAGACAACATTCAAGTAACTTGAACAAGTTTATCAAAATTTTGAGTAGTTTTTCTAAGAAAGACATGTTTTATGAAATATATTTAAAATTTTAATTGTATAATAGTAATATATGAATCTCAAAATTATATCATTTTATAAATTTATAATTTAATTTGAAATACATATATATATGACTGTAAAACATTTTCAATCAATATATATTTAAAAGATTACATCACAAGTAAATTTAACAAATAGATTATTTTAAATATTTAAATTTATTAAACTAAAAATTTATATTTATAAAATTAATAAATTTGTGATGTGGCAATTGACTTAATAGTGTACTAAAAAATATTAAAACATGTATTAAAATTATTTTTTATTACAAATAAAATTATGTCATATGTAATTAAATGATAATTAGCTTTTATCCTTCATTTTTCAACTAGAAGTGATATCAGACTGGGGCTTTTTTTGTGCAATAACACTATCTTTTTGTTGGATTTCATCATAATCTCTGTGATTCTGTTGTTGGTGGTATTTTTGCTATTTTTTTGGGGACTTTTATTTGGGTTTCTTTGAAGCCTGGTGCTGCTGTGAGCTTTATTAATTTGGTCTTACATGAAGAGGGGTTGAAGCTCTGATTTAACCTCTACTATCATGATGTCTCCCTTTTTGTTCTATGCTTTACTCTTCTTTGTGTGGTTCTACATTTTCTGTTCAATTTTGTGTGATTTGGATGCACTGTTTTTGTCTTCTGGCATAGGTTTTTTATGTTGCCTTCTGGTTGTAGGTGGGTTACTGTTGTGGGTTGTTTTGCTGGTGGTTAGTTTTGGGTTAGTGTATTCTCTTAATATTCTGTATGGGCGTAGTTTTAATTTTCACTCTTCATCCTTTCGTGATAAGAGAGCAATTCTTGACAACTACGTCTAGGGCATTCTTTTAAATAACAAAAGAAAGTCTAATTGGAGCATTCAAGCAACGATAGATGCAGTTTGACACTTTCATGATAAGGTTACTGTAGTTGGCAAGGAAGAGAGTCTTTATCTAATCCATTTTGATAAAAAGGAAGGCCAAAGCTCTATTCTGCACATTGGTCCCTTGGTGCTAGATAATTTTAATTAGAAGCCAAATGAAGTGCTTGGAGAGATCTGCATTCATAAGGTTCCTTTATGGATTCAAATATGGGGATTACTGTTAGATTATTTCAATGGTGAAGCTGCAAAAGTTTTAGATAATTTGTTTGGGGAATTTCTAGAGTTTGATATGCTTTTAGGAGAGGTTATGAATATTTTTTCTTCAAATCAAGGTTAATATTGACTTATCTCTTCCATTTCTTCTACGATATTTGTTTAGCTAGATGATGGAAGATCCATTTGGGTTGAAAGTAGGCTTGAAAGAGTTTTAAGAATTTGTTGGCATTGTTGAGAGTAGGCCACATTGAACGCAATTGAAGCTTGTCTTGTCATCAAGTGCAACAAGGTGTGGGTTACATGAAACAAAATTTAAAGGGATATGGATGTAAATTTGCTCATGAAACACGACTTTTGTTTTCTAGATTTAAGGCCGATCCCTGCAACAAGAAAAATATGAGGAAGTCTACTAAGATTTGGGCTTATAATAGTCATTTTCTTTCATTAAAGATATTAGTCCTTTGAAATTTTACCACAATCTCCCTCAATTTCCACAAACAAGTAGACAAATTAAAAGTAATCAATCTTCAAATTTGGGTCATCATATACAGGATGAGAAAGCTCAACCTAATCTTGATGAGAAAGGTGAGAATAGGGAGAAGTGTTCAAATAAGTGCAAGATGTACAATTTGAAGGAACACATGTCCCAAGATTCAAATAGGCCTAGTAGCATTGTAGAAGTTCTCGTAAGAGAAAGCGAATAGAGAATCAAATTGAAGATGACTTAAATGATTAACTTCACAAAAATGTGTGAAGATCATTTAAATCAAAGCCAACCATTTTATCCCCGAGTACTTCATGATTACTAGCAAGTGTCCATCTTGAGCGAAGAAGCAAGGTTTGTTACCCTTGCAGAAGTCATGTCTTCCATATGTGTTCAAGAGACTCGTGGCTTGGATCTTAACTCACTACTTAACAAAGATCTTACTGAAACCTAGTTACAACTTGTGTTTGGCAAAAATAGACAATTAAAGGTTGCACTAACCTTAGAGTCCGTTAACAAGCACCTTAAAGCTATCCATTCATTTCCTACTATGCTGAAGGCTCAAAAACCTACCTCAAAGCTTACCTAAGAGCCATGACGATTTTAAGTTAGAACTGTCATGGATTTAGAAAAGCCACAATAGTTCAATATTGCTCATAGCTCTTCAACTGTTATCAACTGGACCTTATTTTCTTGTATGAAACTTGTAACATCCTGAAAATCTTAACCCTAAAATTAAGGGAATTAAAAGGATCAAGGGCCAGTTAAGGTAGAGGGAAACATAGTTAGTACAGGTTTGAATTTAAGATCCAGATAGTGGACAGACTGATATTTTCAAATATCAGTTAAAGGAGGATTTGATTGGGATGTCAAGTTAGAAATTCCCAAAAAAAAAAAAAACAATTCCCAGAAAATCAAGAAAAATGGAAATGAGGGTCAGGGAACAGTATTTGAGGCCCCAGAGAAATTATTAGAAGGAAAATAAATAAATATAGCATTTTCTATATTTACAGGAATTTTTAGTTACACTGACTAATACTAACCAAAATTAATTATGAAAAATATTTGTACGCCTCAATAATTCTGGAAAAAAATGTGGAACAATACCATGGAGGATTATAATAATTTAGAAAATTATCTCGGACTTCTTTTGATAAGGAGGTTAGCTTTAGTAATATTTAAAGCTAAATTATCATTAGTACAGGGCTGATTTTGGGAAAAAATAAAATTTAGAGAATTCATGAGGGAATTAAATTTTGAGAAAAATCATGAAACTACCCTACACTAAGAAAAGGCTAATGGTACATTGAGATGAATTTTTTGTAATAGTGAAATTGACAGGATACAAAAAAATTTCATCCGACACCGCACTGGTATTCAGTGTAATGTAAGGATAACTAAAGAAGTGAAAAATTTTGCAAAATTTCCCATCCCATTAGGCCCATAAATCACGGCTAATTAGGCCCAAAAAGGGGGGGAAATATTAATTGAAAATGAAAAGAAAATAAAGTTCTAGAAGGTAATTAAGAAAAGTAATATTGGATTAAGGAAAGTTAACCAAGGTTAAGATGTGATAATCTTAGCATGACATAAGCAAAGTAACATCATCTTAATGATGTCACATGGATAAGTGGAAAGATTACAAGCTTCCTAGCTTAAGATTTATCCATATGTGATATGCTAAAAAATAATGGATAAGATCTTTCTACCTACCCCTTGAAATTTCCTCCAACTTCAAGCGCTAAGAGCTAAAGCCAAGCTCTATATATACCCCCTCCCACCCTTCATATTTTGGCCAAAGAGAGGATTTAAGGGGAGGTTTTTATTGCTCTTGGGTTTAGAGAGAGAAAAGACTAATTCTAGAGAGAGAAAGTCTAATCAAGTTCAAGGAAACACTAAGGTAAGCTCCTAAGCCTTTTGTGATTTATGGTGGAGTATTTTTATGGTTTTTTATAGTGATTTGGATGGCTATTTTCTAAGGGAAAATGCTGCCAAAAGTTTTAAAAAATTGGAAGAATTTAGCTAAGGGTTTGAAATATTGATTAAACACCTAAAAAGGAGAAAGGGGTTAGGATTGGATTTAATTCAATTTGATGCTTTCAAAGTGTTTAAATGATGAAATGGTGTAGGAAAATACCAAGAAGGAAGCTTGAAAGTATTAAAATTGAAAATGAAAATTTTGATTTCCAAAGGTATACGTTTGGGCCAAAGTGAGACCAATAGGGAGGAATTGGATTTTCATAAATATAAGTGGATATTTTAATTCTACATAAAAAATTATGTAGGAATGGACCAAAATAATTAAAGAATCAAAGTTGTAAACAATAACCCAAAAATCAAAGAAAAAGGGGATTAAGGGTTATTTGATTAATGCTTTGGATGAAATAATAATTTGTGATGCCCTATTGTGTTATCAGTAGGCCTAGCAATAAAAAAGAAGAGGTATTGCCTAAAGGAAGAGCTTGAAGGAAAGGTAAAGCTTGAAAGAGGTAGCTAGCATTTACTATCTAAATGTTACTAGCATCGTTACGTCGCATTGTATTTATTGCTATATGTTATGCTATGTTGCTATGTCATGAGGTGGATGAGATTATGATGATATTATGTGATACATAACTCCATGCATGTAATGCCTTGGCTTATGCTATGTTGAGTGTTATGAATGATAAATATGTTATTTTCTTTCCATGGCATGTGCACTAAGTGAAAGCATGTTTTAGCTATTTCGTGTGGCATAAAGTGCTTTGTTTGTGTGACATCATGAACGTGATGCTATGCTACTAAAATTCCTATGAATCTTACCCATGTTCAATAAAAACTTAGGGCCTTCATCATCATAGGAAAAGGGCAGGGAGGTGGCCATTGCATGAGGAAATTATATTGCAATAACACTTTTTGGTTTTGAGCCCTTCATGCATTTATATGGATAAATGTAAATTAATATTTTGTGGATAACTAGATGTGACCACTTTATGCAATTACATGTGAAAGTATGCTGTTAAAATCAATTATATGGTTGGTTGATTGGCATGGCAAGCTAGAGATTGATTTATGGAAAGAACTGGTAGAGATAAAAGTCAACCATTTGGGAGGAAACTTTAATCAATGAGAATTTGAGTAATTGAGTAAGATAAATCATGAAACTTTCCAGATCAAAAGATCTTATTTTTCTATTTAAAATGAGTGGTAATATGCCTCAAACGGATATTTGTGCAAGAAGTTATACCTATCCAAAATTAGGCAAAAACACTGAAAAATTAGAAAATGACCAACTAAATAGTACTTTTGGAAATAAAATTGCACTCAAATTTGAAGACAATTTGTCTAAAAACCATTTTTTCTCAAAAGATAATCCAAAAAGCTTCCAATATAACTTGGAATCACTCCATTTTGATTTTTCTAAAATCAGTTATGAATTTTTAAAGTTTGCCCAAATTATGGGTTACTGTGAATAGTAACCTGATAACAAAATTTTTCAAAGTCAAAATTTTCAACTTATGGCTATCAAATGTGGTTCAATTTACCTCTAATTAGTTGGTTATTTGGTAAAAAGTGAAGGTGTTACAAAACCAAGATAAAATTGTAAGCTAGTTGTAAGCCTTTATTAAACTTAAGTTTTAATGATTTCACTAGTAGTAATACAGTATGCAAAGATAAGCTACTTGTAAGCCTTTATTGCTTATCCTTGTTCCCACTTGTCTTTTATTTATGGCTCGCCATATCATCACTAGAAACACATCTTGTTGGACTAGGTTCAACTCACTTCTACCACTATTGATTTACCCTGGCTCTCGCTGAGGGATTTTAACCAAATATATTCTAACACTGCTAAAATAAGCAAGTTTGGTTCATCTTCTTTACTCTTGGTTAAATTCTTAAATTATATTGACATTGTAAATCTGCTTAATATTGATCAACAAGGTCCATCCTTCGCTTTTGTAATACCTTTAACTATAAACGCACCATACCTAGCACAAAAAACAAAAGCTGAAACAATTACCATGGTTGTGAGGAATAGGTTAAAATCCTGGTTTCTAAATTTCCTTTCAAGCTATTACATAACCATGACATAAAGGACTACGTAACCAAATGATGGAGCAACATATCATGGTTATAAAAGAATCACACTTACCTCATGCACATAACTATGTTAGAAAAGGATAAGACCCCTAACATGGTTATAAAAGGAACTCCAATAATAGATTATGGAAATAAACAAATTCTAGGTCCACTTAATTATGGCATTCATGCTAGTGTTCAAAATGCAGATCCAAGGCCCTTAGGCTCCTTAATAGAAAAAACTCAAATGTAGAATAACAATAGTCTAAGACCCAAAAGTCCATAAGCGAATCAACTAGCAATTGTGTAAAGATGAATTAATGAATGCTCGGTCCTAAGTGGCAAATAGACAATGAAACAAACATAAATAAAAGAATTATGAAGCATGGCCTCTTCAACAAGTGACATCATATTTGTGTTTTCTTTTATGTCGTGCCTCTTTTGTTGTACTTACCTAATAGCACCTCTAAGAGACACCAAGTGGGACTAATAATGCAAGTAACAATCAAATAAAGAACTATCACATAACAAGTAATAGATATAAAAAATATCCAAGCTAAAAGAAAAATTAACAGATAAGAATGCCTTATTCACAGTTATTATTCAAGATTAATCATTCAAATCCCACCTTATATCTTCAGTATACCTGTCAACTTAAACCCACAGGCTAAGTACTAACCATATGACCGGCAACTCTTATGAGCTTCTCACGTATGTGGTGTGAATCGGCAAGTTAGTAGAGCACACATAGCCCATAGGTTTCTCTAGAAAAAGGGTATGTTACCCTAGTGATTTTATTACACAGTATCCTAGTGGGTATGCTGCTCCAGGATACTCCTAGGGTGTCACAAATTAAAGTGTATTGCCCTCTCCAAAATGTCAACAGTAATACATACTATGAAGATGAACCATGTGGTTAAGAAAATAGATTCCCAATATATCATATCCTCGTAAATAAATTTCAGTTCAGATTACATAGTCATGGCATATCTCAACTCATGTCAAACATCATAAACATATTTTAATACTTGAGATTAAATTTCTTATCACAATAAAAATAGATAGTCATTAACATGCCATAGTACATCATAATTATCTCATTCATAGGTTTCATGTTATCGTACGAGATAAAATCAAACAAAATAGCGATTTGGACCCATTGTTACAGTAAACTAGGAGTCTCGTCATGGCAAAACCACACTTGCTTTTATCATAGCAAACCTCATAGCCTACCAGAAATTCAAAAAAAAAAAAAAGACAAAAAACTAACCTTCTCAGGCTTTTATCTAGTCTTAGGGTTCTAGAGATCAAGTCCTTTCAAGAAACAATTTACACCAAGGTAGTTCCTAGTTGTAAATGATATTTCCTACAATTCCTACTCAATTTTTCTATTCTTGATCATTAAAACTATCCTAAAGGTTACTATTTAATTATAAATCCTCGTAAAAGAGCCAGCAGGTGAACCAAGTAGGAATTCACATTTCTTGAATTCTTAGAGTAGTTGTAAAAATCACCCAAAACACCCTTTAAACATTCCACAAATGTCAATTATTACTTCAGTTAGATTATATAAAAGAGTTAGAGAACTGCTAAAAGATCACTAAGAAGATATTCAAAACCCTAACTAAATAAGGAGAAACAAAAGGAAGTAGAGAAGAAACTAAACATAAATACCACTTACACTTACTGTCATCATTGAAGTTCCTAAAACTCCCAAAAAGTTGCTTTGGTTTATCTCTAGCAGAGAAACCCTCCTCTTATAATTTAAAATTCCAAATGACGATTCTTGTGACCTTCCTCTTGAATTAAAATTTTGATCGTTTGTCATGGCAAACATGCTTAAGTTAGAAAGCTGTATTTTAGGAGGTTTGCCATAGTAAACGACACCTTTCATCTCAATGAATGGTGCTAAAAAGATAGACACTACAACTTGGTCAAATAACAGAAAAGGGAAAGATAGGGTAATAGATAGAATAGATATGGCTTTTTATAATTCGTAATGGCTTCATGCCTTTCCTCCTTGGTCGAATAACATCCTCTCTTAAGTAGCCTTAGATCATTACCCAATTTTGCTATCCACAGCCACTGTAGTAAAACAAATTAAGAATTAAAGATTTGAGCAGTCTTGGTATAACTTAAAGAAGCAATATCTAGTTTGCCAAAAGACAATGATTCAAGTCTTGATGATTATCATGCCAATTTTTTTCAGAAACATTGATACTTAATTAAGGTAAACATCATCTCCAAAGTCAAACCTTTCTGGGAGACTGAAGATATGCTCAAAGATTTCAACAAAAACCAATATTATCCTTATCCCCAAGTCTGAAAAACTTCAAAGGTTCAAAATTTGAAACCAATTAGCCTTTGTAATGTCACTTTCAAATTCATCTCCAAAGTCTTGTGTAATAGGCTAAAAATCCCTTTGAGTTATTTCATAGCAGCAAATCAAAGTGCCTCTATCAAAAGCAACCTTATCTCTGACAATATCCTGCTTATGGCCAACTTAATGCATCAAATTCAAAATTATAGAAAAGGGAGAAAGTGGTTAGCTGCATTGAAAATTGATTTCTCCAAGTCATTTGATAAATTATCCTTGAACTTTGTTGCAACCATCATGAAACAAATAAATTTTCCTAGCAAAAAGATATCACTTGTCAAGTAATATCTATCTACAATGGAATATCACATTATCATAAATGAACACATTGTGGACTCCACACATTCTACTAGAGGTATTTGACAAGGTGATCCCCTTTCATCATACAACTACATAACTATAGTAAATGCTCTATCTATGATGATTATTCAAGCTAAAAGTTAAAGGATTAGAATGGTGTTAAAATTTCTAAAAATGCCTCTACTATCTACTATTAAACACTTATTTTGTTTTCATGATTCTTTTTTTTTTTTTGAATGCAATGACAAAAGCATAATTTCAATTAAATTTGTTTTGGATTCCTACTACTTTTGATTTGGTTAGGAAATTAACAAATCCAAATCCACCTTAGAGTTCAGTCTTAACATTTGCCATTCTAATAAGGCAACAATGTCACATTTTCTTGGGGTTAAATTTCCTTCAAGGATTGGCAAATACCTTGATACCTGGGTTGAACTAGGACGAGATACATCAATAATTTATTACCAAGTTTTGCAAGCTGTTAAAAATAGAATACGTGCCTAGAAAGCTAAACATCTATCCTAAATGTCTCGTCTCACTCTTATTAAATATATTCTCCTAGTGGCAAATCTTCTTATTCAATCATGTGTGAAACTTTGTCAACATATTTGTGACAAAATTGACACTAGATGTATTCACTACTACTGGGGAACAAAATGAATATCTTTTTTAAGCCAATTGATCATGGAGGTCTTGGAATCAAAACAACCAATTGTATAAATCAATCTCTTTTAGCTAAGAAAGTTTGTAGAATTATCTCTTATAAATCTCCTTCATTGCTAGCTAGCATCTTAAAGATCAATTACTTTGATGTGACATTGCCTCCTTTTATCAAAAGAACATATAATTCATCGTGAATATGGAAGGGTATCTCTAACTATGCCAACATTACGGTGAACCAGTTAACATGGAAAGTAAGCAATAGGTCTTCCATTCCTGTTAACCGCTCTCTTTGATGGCCCATAAAGCTGGGCTTAGCACATGTATTCAACTTACAATGGGTTTCTAACCTTATATTGCATATTTCTTTCAATTGAAATCCTTTCAAATGCAGCAAGCCTCTTCTTTCCTTTTTATATTCATTTAATATTGTCAATGCTATTTTAAGAATTCCAATCTTCTTCTCAGGTGAAGATGATGATAAACTTTATTGGACTAGTAACTTGCAAGGTTATTATACTGCCTAATCTGGGTACAAGTTTCTTAATTCTACTTTTCCGCATGTAGGGCCTTCTAATTTTTTTTCAAAAATTCCTAGGGTCAATTGGCTTTCCTTATGAATGTCTGCTTATGACTTAGAAATTGCTTCTTAAAGCCTTTCTATCTAATGATATTCTCAAACAACATCACTTGAATGTGTCAAATCAATGTCTGTTTGGCTGGAATGAAGAATCCTTAGAGCATGTCTTTATTTCTACCCATACAATCATGTTATCTGGTTTGGAAGTCTCTTAATTAGACTTGTGTGTACTAATAACCTCTATAAATTCTCATTATTTCAGTAGATTCTCAGTCTCTTTCTCATGATTTTGAGGGCTAATTGTGCATAATTTACATTTATAATTTAGAATTTTTGTTGTTAATATGATATATTGAACTTAGGTGAATTCTTGAGTAAAGTATGAAAGATTGAGTAATTTTGGTATATTTGAGAACTTATAAGTTCTGTGGTGTAGATTGAGTAATTTTGTTATTTCTAGTTTTGAAGGCTAAAGACACAGCATGGAAGCATTGGAGAAAAAATGGAGTCAACAAGTAGATGAAGTCTACAAACCATCTCAAAAGGCACAGCCAATGATATTGTCCAAAAGCAATCACTCTCTATTTAAATAGCTGCAGTAATGTCCTATATGCTGCTATGCGATTTATTTACTTGACCAAAAAATTAGAGTATCTAAGAGAGGGTTGCTTGATTTTCTAGCATTCTTCATACTTCAAGACATTTTTGAAGAGTTTTCTGCCAGGGATTCAAAGGATTGGAGGATTGGAAGCTTGGATCAAGA
Organism: Neltuma alba; assembly: GCF_004799145.2. Lineage (NCBI taxonomy): Eukaryota > Viridiplantae > Streptophyta > Magnoliopsida > Fabales > Fabaceae > Neltuma > Neltuma alba. Next base: position 70,434 of record NW_021635219.1, read on the forward strand.
GTTTTATAGCATTTTAGAGCTCTTTTAACTTCTTGGATTATTTCTTCTATTTCCGTCTTCTTCTTTACATTCATGTTATTGTGGCTTCCATTTCTACACGGAGTTGTAGTTCTTTTCAAATTATGAGTGGCTAATGGACTTGTTCTAAGATTGTTTTGAACCTTTGTACGGATTGAATCTTGTTCTTTTCTCTTTGTTGGTTGCATAATGTTTCATTTTGATTGGCCACCATTTTGAAAGATTTTGTTAATATTGATTAGTCTTGAGAAAGCTAATTTTGATTTAGAACTTGATTGAAGCCATGTTTGGCTTGAAATTCTTAAGTGAATGGATGCTTTGTTAGACTGATTAGAGATGATATACTAACCTAGCACTGTCAAAACAAGATTTATTTTCCAAAGTGATTTTCATTAAGTGTTTCAAGAGACTAAGAATTTCAAAAGGAAAGATAAATTTGGTTTTGATGACTTGAGAGAGTGTTTCCAAATACTTTAGATTCTTGGACAAGCACACTTTATCATTGAAAAGCTTTTTTGAGTAAAAAGAATAGTTTCAAGAAGGGCAAAGGGTTTAAACAATTTAGTTTTCAAAATATTCATGCTGAAGATTTACTCTTGAGTTTCATTTGCAACAACTTAATTTGGTTTAAGAACTTTTATCAACTCACTAATTTTTCTTAGCTCAACCTAATTTGTAATCATGTTTCTAATATCCTCAAGGGAACGACAGTTTCTTAATCTATACTACTTGTTAATGATCCCTGCGCTTGTGGTCACACTGGACGGCAAACATGCACAATCTTAACCTTTAGATCCTAGTTACAAGATCATCTCCTTTGTCTTTATCAGGATGGTCACTTAAAACAAGTCAAGGAAATCATAATTGCTCTAGACACTATTTGGCATAAGAGGAATACGGCACTGCATGAAGGCATAATCTTAAGTCCGAAAAAAATCATTCAAGAAATTAAAGGTAAGTCTTCATATCTTCAAATGACTTTGAATTCATCAGGAAGTAGCCCACCAACTAAAGCTCTCTATTTGAAGCCTCTCACCTTCTTAACTTGCCAATCCAAGGTTTATCAATTTCAATGAATAGAAATAAGAGGGAGGGGGTATACATCTTGTTGTCTTATTATTCTTTCTTCTCTTGAGCTTAAGAATTGCATTGGTATGAATTAGAAGTGACAATCAATGTCTGGGATAAGACAATTCATGTTTACACTTGCTTCATGTTGGGAAAAACCTTCATAACATATACCAATGTTTTGAAGTTTCATCTAGCATTTTATTACATGATATTTCTTTTCTACCATCTTTTTCTAGTGTTCTTTTTACTTCTATTAATTTACCTTTATTCTTCTTCGAACTTAATTTCTGTTTTTGTCTTTTTACTATTGTAACTCTTTAACTCAATATGTTTTCTTATCTGTAATATCATTATGCCTTTTCCTTGAAGAAAAAGATATTAAGTAATATTTGTGTTAAAAAAGAGCATTAATTTGGCTAAAATAACGGATTAACAATATGATTCAATGGTTAACTAATAGTTTTGTGGATGAAAATTGAATCTCAAAACTATAAGAGAGGTTTATGCAACTTATATTTTGATTTTTAAAGAAGGTCCATGTAAGTTTTGAAAATAAAAAAGAGGTCCCCGTTATTTAGCTTAAATAGAAGGGAAGTTATGTATTTTGCTCTTTTTTTTAATCATTTTAAAAATTTTTAAACAATTTAAATCATGTTCTAAGCTATGTTGTGTGCTAGAAGTGGTTTCCTCGTTAATCAAGAATTGAAATCTGAATCATCTGGATTTAGTTTGAACAGTTAATTTTTAATTTTTTAATTTTTTAAAAATAACTTTAATTTGTACAAGATATAAAATAAAGATAGTTTATTGATTTTATTTGAGACCAATTTTTATTCACCTTTGTTATTATACTTTTTTATGTAAAATAATTAGGATATATTTGAAATTTACTAATTGTAGATAAATTACATATCTGGTCTTCTCGATTTACCTCTAATTTCAGTTTATTTCCGTAAATTTATAAAGTGCATTTTTAGTTCTTTAATCTTAACACTATTATGTCTTATTTAACGAAAAATGACAACTCAACAAATTTAAATGGTGACTACGCAAATGCTAACAAAATCTGTTCTAAATTTTACCTTTTTAAACATTATTATTTTTATATTTCAAAATTTAAGTATTTAAAGAATTAGATATGTAATAAAATATTAGAAATACAAAAACATTAAGAATGTAAGCATTTATAAAAAAATAATTACATTAAAGAAGTAAAATTTACAACATATTTTGTTGGCTTATCTTTCCAAAGTTACAATTTAAATTTGTCAAGTCAACATTTTCCGTTAAATCATCATAACGGTATTAAAGTTATGAGACTAATTAAAAAATATATTTTAAAATTAAAGAATTAAATTAAAACTTGAAACCTATACTATAGCCATTAATTTTATGATGAGTCTGATTCAACTATCCCCTCTTGAACCAATCTCATCTAATATAATAGTTGGTTCGAATTTTTTATCTTTGTTGGTGGTGATGAAGGAAGGAGGGAGAATGGAGAAAAATTGATAGTCATGAAAAATTATTACTTTAAAATAATAGTCGTCGTTATTTAAAGTTTTGATATTATTTCATATAATTAAAATTTTATTTTTTAAATTGAAGATAGCCATATATCTTCAAGTGACCTCTTTTCTGATAATTCTTCAGTCTCCGCTGGATTTTTTTTCCTTTACATGAAGGCAGTAAGATCATTTCATAAAAATAAATATACTTCAAAACATGCCTAAAAGTCTCATCATCGTCAGGCCATTTTGCCAGATTATCTTTTCATTTGCATAATTCTGTTTTTTTTCTTAGCTAGGGTCGAATGAAATGCACATAGCTATTTACTTATTTAGTATAGAAACCCCCTCATACCTATAAGCATAACGTGCGACCTTTCTTGTGCGGCCAGATCCATGGATCTTTGGCTTTCATTTGCATTTTTAAGTGGTATTATTTGAAGTGTCACTTCCTTTTATTTTTATATGACGTTGTAATGCATTGAATTTAGATGTTATATTTTAAGCCCCGTCTAATGCATACAAAGAAACGAAAAAAAAATAAATCTCTGTTTTCGTCAAAACAGTAGGTATTATATTTTACTGTGAATATATATATGTGTGTGTGTGCGTATCAAAAATAATATGTGTGTGTGTGTGTGTGTGTGTGTGTATGTGAGGCGAACTATTATGGTGAATAATAAAATTATGTCTTTGACGAAATCCACGGTTGAAAAAGAGGGGTGAATATGCTAGGAATTAATAATAAGTTGCATTCCACACGCTTTAACTGACAGGCTAATATAAGAAATGGGTAACACAAGTAGCATACAAATATTTGCCATCATTCCACCGATCGTACAGGCTCCAGATTTAAATTGACGCACTGATCGATGTTATCCAGCTCATGCAATCATATAAATAAAACATTATTTATACTTATGCATCACACATACACGCAAGCTGATTAATAAGGTGGTGGAGGCGGAGCAGGAGGCCCTGGTGGTGGCGGTCCTCCAAAAGGACCTGGCGGTGGAGGATCAAATGGACCTGGTGGTGGCGGCGGACCACCTGGACCTGGCGGTGGTGGCCGATCAAAGGGACCTGGCGGTGGTGGCGGACCACCTGGACCTGGCGGTGGCGGATCAAATGGTCCTGGTGGATGTGGTGGACCACCTGGACCTGGCGGTGGTGGATCGAAAACTGGTGGCGGTGGAGGACCGCCGGGTGGACCTGGTGGTGGTGGACCTGGCGGAGGAGGCCAATCGCGGGGATCCATGACGACCTGATAAAATCTGCAAATTAAACAGCGTGTTTGATGTAGAGAATAATGTTGGTGTTATGACTAGGGTTAAAAAGGCTTGGGAGGTATTTGTAAGATGAGAAAAGTAGTAGAAAGCTTCAAAGGTTGCAGTTGTAGATAATGAGACGATCGATGTTGTTGGTAATAAGGACTTGTGGTTGGGGTTTGACTGTTTGTTTGTTTGTTTGTTTTTTTTTTTTTGACCTGATTTTTGGACTGTTTGTTGAACGAATTGAAATTGCCTTGTTTCACTTCATCTTCTCTATTTGGGCATTTACCCCTCTTTTGTACCCAAAGAAAGAATTGCTTGTTTCATTGTCCTCCATTAACTCATTGAAGAGTAGTTCTATATTATTTGATGTATAGGCTGCTAATTCAAGCTTTACTTTCATCTATGTGATCGTTCTAATTTTGTGACCTCTTAGAAAATGATGTCAACATGCTGCTTCAATCTCTTTTTAAGTAATTCCTTTTACAAAACCGATATTTTATTAGCTCTGCATTCCCTAAACTCTAGACTTGTGTCATTTTCTTTATTTTATATAATTAATTTTTTTAATCAAAAAATAATGTAATTAAAATACAAGTGAAAATTCGACGTCCATTTTAAAAACGTTGATGCCAATTAACTTGCTAGAAAATAGAAAGAATATTTTACCTCCGGATCTTAATATAAGAGCTAATTAATTAATTTGACTAGATTGCTGGTTAAAAAAACTAATTTGAGTAGATTAAGGAAATTAGTTAAATTAGTTATTTATAATAAATAGATGTTGTCTTTTCTAAAATATCCTTATTAATCAAGTATATTAACTAGAACTACTATTATTACAAGGGCCATCTCAAAAAAAATAGATAAATATGAGAGACAAAGTGAATTAGAGGTCTTATATTTAGTTAGGACTAAAATAAAAATTAAATAAGATCTTATATTAAAAATTAGGGGTAGTACAAGACTTAAGAAGCCCTGAAACCTCTAGATTCTTGAAGGCCGAAAACGTGTTGGCCCCACATAACTCATCAAAATCGGGTTCATTGAAACTTCCTAAAAACATTTTACTACCAAAGTAATAATATCTTGTACACATTTTCTCAAAAAAAAAAAAAGTGCAAAATAAAGTACTCATATATATATATATATTAAATTATATGATATAACAATCTCTCCATGTCATCAATAATTTTATCAATACTTTTATATGTAAAAATAGATTTTACCTCTTCTAATTTTCCTATATAAATTGTGGCAAACTCTTCCTACTAAAATTATAATATTTTATTGGATCTAGAACCTCTCAGCATCCTTTTTCTTATTATCTCTAAGAATCACTACTAGAAAAAACACTTTTAACGTCGCAAAATAACGGCGGTTAAGCAGAAAAACGACGTGGAAAAAAAGGCGATGGCATTTTTGTAAATAAGTTGAAGAGGCTCTTATTTTTCACGACGGTTTTTAAGAAAACCGTCGTAGAAGGTGTTTTTAACGGCGGTTATTTAAATAAGATCCTATCCATCCAAACGATCCCAAGGCTCACAATGCACCATCCTCAACCGTTGGCTTCTCTCTCTTTCGACTCCCAAGTCCCAACAGCTGGTTAGCATCCATTTTTGGGCCAGTAGGCAAGTGAGTCGAAGAAAGTGAGGTGGAGACGGAGGCAGCCAAAGTAGAAGATGTGTTTCGAGAGTGTGAAGGCGAAATGAGTTTGTCACGCAAGAAGGTGGACTATTTTGGGTTTGAACTACCAAAAAAAAATGTTTTGTAGCGGTTATTTTGCAATGGTTATGAATAACTGCTACTAATCCAAGTATTTGCGGCGATTAAAAAAAAAAACCGCTACAAATATAAAATGGTTTGATTTTAACATTTATGTTTGCAGAGGTTTATTGTGTGTTTGCCTAAGTTAAAATTAAACTGCCACAAAATAATGGCGCGAAAATTTGGCGGCACATGGCAGGAACAATTGTAGCTGTATTTAGCAACGGTTTAGGGATAAATAACCGCAAGTAAAATTATTGGTACAAATTTGCAGCGGTTTTGTAAAAACTGGTGCAAAAGTTGTTCATATTTTGTAGCGGTTTTAATTGAACCACTGCAAAATATGAGAGTTTGCAGTGGTTAATATATAAGTGCTGCAAACTGTGCAATGGTTATAACAGTGGTTCACGAATTGCTTCTGTAGCAATTCCTGACAAACCACTGCAAATTCTGCAGTGGTTCATCAGAACCGTGGTGCCACGGTTTCTGCTTTAGAAGCCTCCCTAGGGAGGCTCCTTATATATCTATCATGTACGTTGGTGTTTTTGCTGCATTGGTACCTATTTTGACAAGTTATAAGTGCAGTTTTGTATATAAAATTTATTCAATTAAGAATGCATTTTATATTATTTTTTAGAAATTATCTTTTTGTATTTGAATATGTTTATCTATTTATGTTTGTATTTTTAACTATCTGCATAATTAATTTCTTTTTAATTTTGTGTAGTTATAGATTATAAATTTAGTGAATATATGAATTGAATTGATTGTTGATATAATATTAATTGTAATTAATTTGTTATATCTGAACATTGTTACGTGCTTTTTTAGATCATAATATATAAAAATTTTTAGTAAATGCTATAATTTATTTATTAAATTTTTATTACTATTGATATTTTTTTTATATGTTAATGTAATAATTTATATATTTATTTTATAAACGTTTAATTATTTTAATATTGATTTAAATAATTGTTTAACATTAACTATTTATAAATAATTTGATTTCGTTGTACTTTACATATTGATTTGTAGTTATAATAATTATTCACATAAAATTTGTAAAAATGTATTTGTTACATAATTATCTAATAATTTTGATTATGTAATTAATTGATTAAATTGGATATTCGTGAATTTGTAATTCTGTATTTTTTTAATATATAGTTATAATTATGTCTTGACATCATGGAAAGGCATCTATGGAATATTCAGAGCCGCCTCGTCGAGGTCAAGCTCATGATAAGGGCCCTTTGTCACCCTATGGTGATGACGATGATAAGCAGAGCATATATGTTAATTTAGATTTAGATGATTTTGACGCAGAGATGATACGACAAGTGGAGACACTTGATGGCTGCCACATACACCTCCTTAGGTGTTTAATTTCGTCCAAATCAGGGGGCAAGAGGGCAGATGGTTTTTTTCTATAAATACCCCTTGAAAATACAAAGAAAATGTTAGAAAATTAGGAAAAATAAGGAGAAACTTTGTCACTGTTTATCCAGCCATCTTGCATGAAATTCTTGAGGAGTTTTAGGCAAGGAATCATCCAACTTACTTCAAGAAAACACTAAGGTATGTCCAAACATCAATATCTCTAAGTTTTACATTGATTAAACAAGGATTTTTGCTTAGGAAAATGCTGGAAAATTCTGAGAAATTCAGTTGAGATGTGTGATGATTAGGAAATGATAGAAAACTTAATAATCAAGTGGAATAAGGAAGATTAAGTGGTGTATGGATTGATTTTTGGATGAAATCAAAGTTAGGGTTTAAGGGGAGAATTTTCGTTCAGCACTGTTCATGCAGAACCACTAGGATTTTGCTTGATTTGATGATTCCAATGGCTTTAAAACATGTTTTTGTGTAGGGGCATATTGTTAGAAAGGGTTTAAAATCATTGGAATCAAAAATAGAATTTTTGGAAAACTAAGGACCCCTATTTGGCCAAACCAGGTTCATGGGGAAGGAGTTTGAATTTTAAAAATCTGGTTGCACCATTGGGTTCCTCATGAAAAATTGTGTAGGATTGAGTCATGAGATGGTTGATTCTAAAGGAGGAATCAATTTGTTAAAAATCAAAGACAAAAGGGGGGAAAATTGTTAAGTAATGTTAAAGTGTTGGAACTAAATTGTCTTGTGATTAATATGGCCTATGTTTATGCTTAGTTTAATAGGCATTGAGAGGAGGAATTAAGGAGAAGCATTGCTCCTTGGAGGAATTAAGTGGACAAGCTTTGCAAAGGTAGCTTTGAATTATAATTTGATTGTTTATCTTGCTTATTTGTTGTGATTGTTGTTGCTTGGATTGGGGGAACTTTGTGGTGATATTGATTGTTTGATTGATATTGGTTATGCTTTGGCTAAATGCTTTGTGATATGTCAATAGGAATGGTTTAGATTGCATGACATTTCACAATTAAACTTGCATTGATTTACATGACAATTATAATTCATATGCTACTGAGATTTCTTTGAAATCTCATTCCTCCTATGTTATTTTATGCCCTAATTAGGAAGTGGACCAAGCATGGATCAAGAGAAGGAATTGGCCTTAGCATGAAATGGCTTTATGGACATTATGTTATGTTACAAACTTTTGCAATGTATAATGAACTTTACATGGATTTTGTAACAAGTTAAGGATGACATTTTGATGTAAATTATATTGTTATTCCATGTTCCAATGTTGGGACTATGCTTGAGGTATTGTGGAAGGAATGTGGTTGAAGGAAAAAGGGGAAATAAATCAAGAAAATGGTAATTAGGGGATAGAAGTTCCCTAAAAAGTGTCAAACTTGTGGCACATAAAATAATGAGTAATTGTTGGATTTTGGACATGAAATTTGGCAGGTAATAGATCTCATTTTTAGCTTTAAAACAAGTGGTAATTCGTTAAATTGGGAGTTGTGTGCTAAGAGTTATGCCCTTCCAAAGTTGGGCAAAAATACCAAAAATTCAAAAATTTACCAAATGAACAGTACACATTGACGAATTTCCTGGAATTATTCTGGATGGAATTAGACCTAATGATTATTTTTTTTCCATAAAAATCTTAGCAAGCTTCACGTGAAAATTGGAAAAACTTCGTTTTGATTTTTGTAAATTTAGTTATGAATTTTCAAAATTGGCCCATTTTCATATGAATAGTGTACAGACAGGATGAACAGTAAAATCCTGAATTTCAAATTTTTCATCCGGCAATGTTACGAAATGACTTATATTGGTTCCAATTGACATATAATGGGTTATAAAGAGAGGTGTGACACTTACCACGTGGTAAAGCCACCATTAGTGCACATTGGTTGGCTTCCTCTTTCGTCCCTAGAGTAAGGGATAGACCTTTGTGGCTTTTTATTTGTCTCCTAAAGTGTGGGATAGGCCTATAATAAGGGATTGACCTTTGTGATTGCTTATTCGTCCCCCAAAGAGTAGGATAGACCTATATGTCGGATTGATCTCTCATAGTGAGGGACAGACTTATGTGGCTTGTGTGTTAGCCCCATAGTGAGGGTTTGGATGATTGAAATTATATTTCTATAGATATATCTATGTTTCTCGAGAATTAATAACTATCCCACTTGACACCTCACGAGTACGTGTTAGTATGTATGATAAGTTGGAAAATTGGTTACTGAGGCGTTTGTCTCACCCCGTGGTTTAACATTTTTAGGTAATAGTTCAGGTGATGATCTGGCAAGGAAGGCCTCGGAGGCTTCGTAGGCTATTATAGCTTGTATAGCCTCACTTTTTTTGTTTTATGTGCTGACTTATTATATATTGCCACATAGGACTCATCTATTCTAATGTTGTAAACTGATATATTTTGATTACTGCTAATTGATGAGAGGGTTGTTAGAAGGCAAGAGGCCTCTGAGACTTTGCACATGACACTCTTTTAAAAGTATGAGTTTTGTTTGGGCTAAGAGTTGAATGATATTTTTGGACTTTGCAAGTCCAAGGCCCAAGTTAATTATCAATGTGCTTGTGATATAAGTTTATTTCTTTTAACCATGATAGTGATTTTAAAATGTTAATGTTTCTTCTTTTCTATCATGGTTAATCTTTCGAATAAATTGAAAATTTTGATCTAAATGGGTTTTTGGAAGAATGGTCATCACACGCAAGGCTCAGTGGATGTAATGTCTTCCCTCAATATGGCTCTAAATCAACCTGAGCATCCTGGTCGAGTTCGTGGCCTTGGTTTTGGTGCCAAGTCTAGTAGGATTTATGGCAAGTACAGAGGCAACGCTTCATCATCCCAGTCTCCATGGTGACATCACGAGGGGTAGGCAGAAATGCCTATAATGATTTAAAACTGTAACTGCTGAGATTGGAGCTGAAGGAGGAGGTTTGATAGGAGATGCGTGAAGAAATGGAGGTGGTTGCATCCCAAATATTTCAGAAGATATTTAGTACATATAACCCTAACGGGCCTATACAAGACATCCAGATGCCTCATATGAATATTCTTTTTGATCCTGCACGTCGTCCCCTATTTAGTGTTGACAAGGCTAGACAACATGCAAGTCAACAAGAAGGTGATGATGACAACAATGATGATGACGGTGATGGCGATGATGATGGCGATGATGATGAAGTCCATTCATAAACTTCATTGTATTAGCATTTTCAGACTTATCTTTAAATGTTTTATTATGACTATGATTTTATTCTGTAGAACTTTAATATATTATATTTGTTGTATTTTGATTATGTCTAGTTTAATAGATATGTTAAAAAAAAATTAACATAAGTTATGAAGAAAAGAAAATAAAAACATGGCTTAAATTTAAAAAATGCTGCATCGTCACATAATTTATGAATTTGTAGCGGTTCAAAATAACCGCTGCAAATTTATAAATTTGTAGCAGTTAATTTAAAACTGCTGCAAATGTGAGATTTTGCAGCAGTTTTTGTAAATAACCGCTGCAAATTTCTAACTGTTAAAATTTGCAGCGATTATTAGAAAAATCTACTACAGATTTTTTAATCATTTGCAAATTTGCAGCAGTTTTTTCAAAAAAGCCACTGTGAATATAAAATTTGCAGCAGCTTTTTTGTTTAACCGTTGCAAATTCCTATTTTCAAAATCTATAAAATTCCCTTCCATGCTCACTTTATTTTCAACTCTCAACTTTCAGAGTTTCCATAGCAATGGATAAATCATGGATAGGCATGCCTTGAACTTCATCACAATATTTAGCTGGCTTAGATTCTTTCCTCAACTTTGCTATAGCCCATGCAAGTGCAAGTGGTAATATTTTCTGTCCATGTCCTAAATGCAACTTTAGGAAATGGCATGTGAGGGTGGTAGTTAGGGAGCACATAATAGTTAAACCCTTCCCTTTAGGATATACATTTTGGGCGATGCATGATGAAAGAAGCAATAATTTGCCTCCAGTAAATTCTCAGGCAGCAATGCATGTAGAAGATCCTGTTCCCATCAATGATGCAATGTGTGATGCTTTTGGGATGCATGCGGACAACTTACAAGAAGATGAGGTTCAGGGTCCAGATCCAGAGTTCACAAGAAATGACGATGCTAGAGGTTTTTTTGAGCTCATGAATGATGGAGAAAACCTTTATTTCTGGGTACAAATAGTTTTTAATTAAATGAGCACTTTAATAAATTAGATTATAAGTGATGGGAAAAAAATTGATTCACAGGTGCAAAATATTCTGAATTGTCTTTCTTGATTAAATTGTATCACATCAAGTATTTGTGTGGAATTACTAATAAGGCAATGTTAATGTTGCTTGAATTACTGAGTAATGCATTTACCAATGCGAATATTTCGAATTCATTCTATGAGGGAAAAAATGATCAGTAAGTTGGGGTTAAATTATAGTAAAATTGATACATGTCCAAATAATTGCATGTTGTATTCGGGAGATGATGCAGACTGAGAGACTTGTAAGCGATGCCAAGCCTCTAGGTGGAAGTCAATATGAAAAGGGGAAAAAAAAAAGAAACCTGCAATGATTCTAAGATATTTCCCTCTAAAGCCGCGGTTACAACGACTGTATATGTCATCCAAGACAGCAGAGCACATGAGAGGGCACAATGTTGAAAAGAACACTGATGGCTAGTTAAAATAAAGCTTAGCCAAAGGGTTCAATAGAAGAAGGATATTTAGGGGATGAGGTTCTCAATTTTTGCTCAAGGTATTTTAATGATATCGAGACATCGTACAATCGTCCACCTCGAGTTGATGATCGCCCTCAACATGCTTTATCCACAGCAAGCATTATGTTCCGTTCTGTTGCTAAACCTGTTGAAGGATATGAAAATATAAAGCTTACTCCAAAGGAAAAATTGCAGGCACATAGGCATGTGTTAATAAATTGCAGTGAAGTTGATCCTTTCATTCAATAAGATAATCATTAACTTTTCATATTAACCTTTTAAATTTAGACACGTCAAGTAATATTATTCATTATATACTTATTTTTTTTATAGAGAGTTCAGAAGTCATGTGAAGCGTCAGATACAAAGTCATATGAACACGTCTGTAGAGGTGGCCAAACGAGTCCATAGGGAATTTCCTGCTTGGTTTGCACTCCAAATAGCAAATGACAACATCTCCCACCCATCTGATCTTTCTATGCTTGCACTTGGTCCAATTGATCATGCACGTTGGTTTATAGCATATAATATCAAAAAATTTAAGTTTTGTACAGTTGCATATGATCAAGGTTTGCTTACCCAGAACTGTGGAGTTTTTGGTACCTTTGGAATTAGGAGTTATGCAAGTAGCAACGATAACAATATGACTTTTAGGGATGGCCCATATTATAGGAAGCTGGTGGACATTATTGAATTAAATTATAATTGCTCTTTCACTGTAACTCTATTCAAGTGTTCCTGGGCAAACACCACAACTTCATGTGGTATCATGACTGATGAATTGGGCATAACATCTATCAATTTCTCAAGGCTTATTCACACTGGTGAATCAGTGGATGATGAGCCATATATACTTGCTTCGGAGGCACATCAGGTTTATGATATGGGTGATGGTGATGACATCAACCATGAGAGTGAGTCTTTCTAACCAACTTGGATAATTATTTCCCTGATGGAGATGAGAATTTACCCCTTCTCAGGTGCATATTATTCAATTTACATTTTTATTAACTACATTTCTTATATATATTTAAAATAAATTTATTTTTATCGTTTCTTATTGCATGCATTGCACGGTGGATATGAAGAAGTAGACCATTATCCCGGTGATGATGCTAATGAAGACTAAAATGTTCAAGAATCTTTATATGTATATGTAATTTTTTTTACCATAAATATTAATGTATTTAAGCTACAATATAACTATATGAAAATTTCTTTATTTTATACGTTATTTGAAAAAAAAAATTACCCAAAATGAAATTTACAGCGGTTTTTGCCATAACCGCTGCAAACATTTAAAATTTGCAATGGTTTCCTTCAAAACTGTTGCAAAATTTTAAATTTGCAGCGGTTCTTAATAACCGCTACTGTAACCGCTGCAAATTTAAAACTTTTGCAGTGGTTTTCTTTATAACTGTGGCAAATTTAAAATTTTTGTAGTGGTTTTCTTAACCGCTGCCATAAACGCTACAAAATTTACATTTTTCTTATAAATACGTCCCCATCTACTTGCCATTTGCTCTCTTCTCCTTCCAACTTTCCTCTTGTAATTTCACTTGCGTTTCTATTTCACTTCTGTTTCTAATAAAAATTATCAGAGGTAAATTATTAAATATTAATTTACCATATTTCTCTTATTTTATTTTTATTAATTTTATTCATTTTTTTAACTTGTTTATTTCTCTTCTTTGCAAGTTTATACCACAAGATATTATGTGTTCAACATGAACTACTCAATATAAATTATTTATTACAGTGAAAATAATTTTTAACAACTAATAATAACACATCAGAATCTAAATTTCTATAAAATATACAAATTCCAAAAAATATGTATATTTCATATGTTTAAACTAGTCATATATTTTTTCAATGCTTGGTGAATAAAAATCAAAATTATGCAAACGAAAAAACAATTACAAAAAATAAAAAAATTAAGATTTTTTTAATTGAAAATTTACACTAGCAGCGGTTCTATTGAACCGCTAGGAAATTTTGTATAGCCAATGAAATTTAAATAAAAAACATCAACAACATTTGCAACGGTTTCCAAACAACCACTGCAAACATTGATTTCAAATTTGCGGCGGTTATTCTAAACCACTGCAAACTTTTACTACATTTACAGTAGTTGTTGAAAACCGATGCAAATGATATTTCTCTAGATTTTTGGCTCTATATTTGCAACGTTTTAGAACCATAGCAAATTTGAATATATACCGCTGCAAATAATCATACCTCCAAATAGATTTGCAGCGGTTTTGACTGATTTTGCAGTGGTTCTGACAACTACTGCAAATCCTTGCAACAGTTTTTGTTAGAACTACTACAAAATTTTGCAATGGTTTGACCACATTTCTAGTAGTTTATCATTACCGTTGCAAATTATATTTGCGACACCCGTTTTAGTAGCAGTTTTAGAAACCGCTGCAAAAACATTTATAGCGGTTATAATTGCTGCAAACGTATCAAAATAACCACTGCAAGGTGCTGTTTTATTTGTAGTGTGATATATCACTTTCAATCCTTAACATAAGAGCTAATTTAACCTTTAATTTGGTTCTAAATATAAGACCCAAATCTATTTCCTCTCATATTTATCAATTCTTTTTAAATTAGTCCTTGTAGTAGTTGCACATGTTAAATATTCTATCAATTGATAGTTTTAGTTAATATATATGATTAGCAAGGGTATTCTAAGAAATTCAACTCATATTTGTTACAAATAACTAACGTAACAAATTTTCTACATTGACTTAATTAGTTAACTAACTCTTATATTAATAACTGGAGATAGTACTATATTGGGAACAAGTGTTTGACCTTGTGCTAAGGGGATGACTACTTTCAAGACACATTGTTGGGTTGGACAATGGACACTTTGACGGTGCTGTGTGAAACCTTCACCCACTGAGTGGACCATGAGCTTTGCAGAAATATGTTAGGATTATAGTTTTGATGATAACAAAGTCAGAATATCAAGGTTAAGTATTTTGATCGATCAACTGATCGATCAATTGTTTATCGCTAAGGTTTCAGATAATTGCTCAAATGTAAATCAGGTTTATAGTAGGTATTCGGATCGAAGAACTATTCGATGAGCAATTAATCGATAAAGTGATCGATTATCGCTATCGTAAAAATCACATAAGAGTATGGTTAATTATCGATAAACTGATCGATAATATCAGGTAAACAATCGAGTTACTGATAAGAGAACCAAATCTGAAGTGTATTTATCGATCAAGTGATCGATAAATCAGTCATCAATAACGACTTCGATAAAAGGTAACATAATCTACTTGTTCTACACATTAATTCTGTTACCAATTTATCGATCATATTCTCGATCATTTGTTTATCGATTACGTGTTCGAACTTTATGCTCTAACTCTCTGAATGCAGGTAATCATCTTTACAGATGGATCGATAAACTTATTGATCATAAAATTATCGATCACATGATCGATAATCAATGTCCTTATCTACTCTTATTCAGTTTTTCCTACAACCAAATTATCGATAATGTTATCGATAAATTTAACTTGTTTGCTTAAATAAGTTTTCACATAACATGATCGATAAAGAGTCTAAGGATTGCTATTTTCACATTAAGTTATGGTGAACTATTTTTTCGATCACCAAATCGATCACTGGTTTTTCGATAATATGATCGATCATTCAATTCCCTGGAACTCATGTTTTCACAAAACGTGATCGATAATCATTTTCTCTGTCTTACAAGGATAAATTTCTTTCTTCACTTTATCGATCACTTGTTCGAATGTTCATTGATCGATCAACTGTTCGATCATTTCAGATAGCTGTGTCTTTCATTGAATATATACATACCCATGGTTTATCGATAACATTATCCATCATACATTTATCGATAAGATGTTCGATCATCAATGACTGAAGCTTCATTTCAGTAACATTTAAATTTTCGATAATCTGTTCGATCAAACATATGTTCGATCACTTGTTCGATCATGGAACGATTTCCTCTTTCTATGATAATTCTTAGAGTCAATGATCCAACACTTGATCGATAATATTGGTGATCTAATTCGAAAAGTCTTCATTCTGTTTATCGATAACTTGATCTATCATCAAGTAATCGATCATCTTTTCCATCAAACTAAACCAGAATGACTTTCTGTTCTTCTTACTGATAAATGATTTCGTCACAAATCTTTGAATGATAAATTGGTTTTCTCTCTGTGTTCGAGATTAAAGCATTCACCACAAAACTCTCATTTGCTCAAAATATGCAGATTAATGAAAACGAGGGCAACGGCTCTTCAACGGGATTACGTAGACTGCGACCTACAGTGTCAGAAGCTCAGACGCATTAATGGCGGAGCCGTTGAAACCAGCGAAACACGCAAACGAAGTCACAACGGCTAGAAGCTCTTCCGTCTAACGGCTACTTAACGATATCAACTATAAAAGGCGCGAAGAAGCATTAATGAAGTGATTGAATACCGGAACTACCACCTGCGATTATTTAGTTACGCATTCAATACTCTGTTTTCACGTTACTACCGAGCATAAGTGTTTATCATTAAATTCACTCTGTAAGAGAGCCAATTACTACTCTTATTAAAGACTTGAGTGACACTCAAGAGTGTGGACTCTTGAGAGGGGTTGTATCCTTACGGGAGTAACGGGGAGTGATTGAGCGATTCAATTACTGTACCAAGGCACCAAGAGCCCTGTCGATCTTGGAAGATAGTGAAATACTCAGAGGTGTTCTGGGGACTGGAAGTAGGTCACGTGGTTTAGACCGAACCAGTATAAATCTTGTGTCTCCTCTCTGCGGTTAAAATTCTTCATACTCTGACTCTCTGTTTTTATTCAATACTAACACGCTTTTGATTGGAAATTTTTGTAACTCACCCAATTCACCCCCCTCTTGGGTGAGATTGTTTCTAACAAAATATGCCGTCTCGCCACATTTTGCTCTGATGGCAGGCATAAATATGAGTATTTCTTCTATTATATTTATTTGTCTCTAAAATATAATCTCCGTTGTAAATGGCAGAGCGAGAGAGAGAGTAAATGTTTGTTTAAGATTGGTAATTTACACTTGGGTTGCTTGATAAATAGCTTATGTCAAGAGTGTAACTATGAATTAGGAGCCGAAGTTCCCGGTCCCAATCAACTATGAATCCAAAAATGTATGAAGTTGTTCCATCCCAGTCTTCATCTTTCATGACCGTTCTCATAATCAAAATGGGAGCCAAAGCTCTAGGTCCCAACCAAAATAAAGTGCTGATATTTTAATGTTGATTAACCTTTAATCATTTTAAAAAAATAATCTTTTAAAAAATATTTGGTATGCAAAGCGTGGTATTGGAAGGAGGTTGAAACATCCTTCCTTTAACCCCTCAAAGTACGTGCTTGGAAGCGTTATGGTTCAAGCGATTCCCAAAACAAACCCGTAAATTGAACTTGGGATTCATTCTCGGGTTACTGTTCACTGGGTATTTTTCAGATTACAAGTCCAACTTCGGGAGGGCATAACTCTTAGTACACATATCCATTTTAAGTGATCTACCACTTGTTTTAAAGCTCAGAATGTGTACTTTACTCATGTAAAATTTTATGAGCAGAGTCAATCAGTTGCCATACTTTTACTCTATCACTATTTTGTTACTCAATTAGGGATAGCTTATCCCTTGACTTGTACTAACAGGTCATGATTAAGACTTTCCATACATAATACCATTCTATTCATACACTAACCATTCCCATACATTATCATAGCTAATTAAATAAGCCAGCATCATCATTTATCATCATATAACATCAGTGGCACATTTACCACATACATTGGTATATACAGTGTACAACGAAATACAACAAATTTCCCCAAATCTTTTCTTCTTTCCTTGTTTCCACTTCATGTATCCTTCACTTGATCATATCACCTATTATGGTTGGTTAAGGGAGAGTGAGATTCGGGAGAATCTCAGTAGCAAACAATAACCACCCAAACATACATGGCAAACTTGGCATTTATAACATGCTTGCAACTTAGCATCTTTATAACATAATGACATGTTTGGCAATCATCATGTATTTATCATAAAACACATAGGTCTATGGCATATTTCAAACACATTCACAATCACAACACACATGAGTTTATAAAATCATATAACATAGAAACGTGTCATACATGCAAGCAAATACCAAGCACATAAGAGTAAGGTCAAGTTTGCTACCTTGTGTCCTTAGGCTTTCTTCTTAATCCCTTTTTGTTTCCAACCATTAAAGTTACTTGCTCAACTACATCTAAACCTTCTCTTAAATGCCTCAAGGTCCTAATCACAGCCACAAAGGTCACATTACTCATTAAGACCAAGAATTACACAATATGGAAGACTTAAGTCCTTAAACTTAATCCCTTTTTCCTTAATTTATAATATAGTGTTCTAGCTTTGTAAAAATTATTCCCTTAGGCCAATCCTACACAATTTTGCCCAAAGAATCCAAATATGGGCTTAGATTCATCAAACTCTAATTCCTTCCCCTGGTTCTAGGCCACAACGAAATCTGCCACTAAATTTTGCAGTTTTGATTCCAATGCTTCCAACTTCATTCTTTCATCTTATCCGTACACAATTTTTCATTTTAAACACATTGGAAGCATCAAAATCACATCTTAGGCACAAGAACTAGGTCTGGCTGAAACAGTACTCAAGTTACACAATCATGAAGTTTAACCAATTTCAGCATAAAACCACTTGCTTTGTGTTCCTTTTAAGCCGTTGAACATTAATCTAAGGTCAATTTCATCTCCCCTCACACTTAAAAATTTCATACAGCACCTCTCCCAAGGGTTCCAAGCTCCCAAAAATCATTACAGTCCATAACCAAGCTCAACAACAACAAGAGTAGTGAAAACTACATTAAAAATCATAAACATACCTTGTTTTAGAGCTTGATCTTGCATGAGACCACTTGGCCTTTCTTACTCCCTCTTCTTTCTCTCTCTAGAAACCATTTTGCTAGAGCTTCCCCAAGGTTTCCATGAGCTTGGACAAAAATGAGGGAGGGGAGGGGGTATTTATAGAAAACAAGACTGAATATGGGCCGTTGATCTTAAAAATACGTGGCTTGATCTGGACCGTCCATTTTCTCATTTAATCTTATGGTGACAAGTGTCCTATGACATCATTCTTACCTCATCATGATGACATCGTGCTTACATCATCAATCCACATGCTTCTAATCCGACCGTACACGTGTCTTGCATCTGACCGTACACATGTCTTGCATCCAGCCGTACACGTAATACATCCTTTTCCCATCTAATCGTACACTTATCTCCTCCATATTCCTTCATCACTAAGGCATTAAAATAGAGAGAAAATTAATATGAAATTCGTGCAAAATACCATCCTTAGGCATTCCTCCACCTATCTTGCCATTCTGCGCCGTATAGGGTACTTTTTCAGGCCCTGACTTACCTGGGACCACTGTGACATGTTCTGATACCATTTTCTCTCCCCAAATAAATCCACATGGCATTATATAACATACCTAAAGAGAGAGTGATGCTCTTCCCTTGTTCTTCCATTAAAATAATTAAAATAATTAATAATATTTATTTCGGAGTGATCTTGACTGAATTCTTTCTATCGGTCCACAACTCCGAGAATCTATCTCTGGGTACCAATACTATTCCTTCATCATAGGAAATTCCTCTAATTTTTCTCAAGTCAAAAGTCAACCTCTAGACATTTGACTTTGACTTTCCCCAGATAGTATGTAAATAGGCTTTAAATTCCATTAAAGCCAATCTCTTTGCTTTTGGGGACGAAATTATTTTTAAAAACCTGTGATAATTCCTCAAGTATTTTCTCCCATTTCCTTCCAATTATCTGAGGCCTCCCTATACTTTAAATAATTCTTTTTTAATAATATTCCAAATAAGTCAAAACCCTGGGAATTTCGCAATTTCCTTCTAGGGGCATTTTCATCATTTTTAGCCTCATACAGGCCTCTGAACCTTATTCCCATTTTTCTGGAATTTTTCTAAGCTATTCAGGCCTTAGCCTACCATTTCCCATTTTCTGCGATTTTTCTGGGATTTTTGGGCATAATTTCCATTTTTACCCCTACCAGCTCGAAACTTTATGAAATTACAATTTTGCCCCTGGTTTGGCTTAACCTCAAAATTCACCTCATTGAGGCCTCCAACATAACCTTTGGCCTACATTTATCTCTATTTCTTATTCCTGGGCCCTGAGACTTTTTCCAAGTCTCTAACCTCTTTTCTCAGTCCTAGAAAACTTTCCTTTTGCGATTCAATTCCTGGGAATCCCTCTGTCCTTCTAGGGAATCTCTGGGACCTCTGCCAAAAGGGGTCTGATAGTCTACCTATTTCAGGCTAATTCTGGTACTTCTAGGCTCAAAATTTGGGATGTGACAGAGGTGATTACTGATTAACCAACGATTGGTTAATGCAAATTAAAAGGATATTGAGAGGATCTGCTCTATTTCATTTAAGCATCACTAAAATAAATTTACAACAATTATTGTGCTTTAGCAAACAACACAAATAAGGGGAGAGGAAGTAAGCTGGCATTATCATCTTGAGCGATCGGAAAAAAAAAAAAACAAAAAGAGAGTTAGAGGTAAATGACTAATGCATAAAAGAGGCTGCTCTTATGTAGGAATGTTGTCATGTAAAATTTAGGGTAAAACCAAAGTTTGCAATTTTATAAATAATTTATAAAATTAATTTATATTATATTATATATAATAATGTAAATTAAAAAAAAACTAAATAGATCGCGCTTGTAAGCTTGTAGGCTAGTTACTGTGAACATAGGTATGGTCTGTTTACCTAAAGAAGCTTGGAAATAGGTCCAAATATAAGATAAGCCTATTTATTAAATAGGCTAGCCAAGCCTAACCTACTTTCATTCCTAACTAATAGCACCAAAATTGTTTGATTATTTTATTATTTACCCTAAACATACTGTAAATTTTAGCCTTGCTTCTTTTTACTATAGTCCTTTAGTTTTCTTTCTTAACTGTTTTTGGACATTTAGAAACCCGGTGACTTTTTGCTAGAAATTGAAAAAGTATAGTGATCTCTTTTATTTTATTTTTTTGGTATTTTGATGCATCAAAAAATAATTCGCGATGTTGAATACGTATAAGAAAACACTTGAGGCCTTGTTTGGTGCCTAGACTTGAATGTTGAGAGAATGATATTATGATTGGGATTGGGATAGAGATTGAAAAAGTGAGAATGAAGCTTCAAAATTATGTTTGTGTTATGAATATAATAATATTTTTGTGGATATCCATATACCTCCCATTATCTCCTATGTCCTATCATCTCCAATACCTCCTATCATCTCTATATCACATAATTATCTCATATTATTATGTAATCTATAGATGTTGTTAAAGATGTAGAGCTCTGCCTATAAATAGAGGCCATATATCATGTATTCAGTACTTTGAATGGAATGAGAAATACTCCTATCTTTTTTCCTCCTTTTCTCCTCTCTTATTCTCTACTCTTTCTTTAGTTTTATAACATGTTATTAGCACAAAGCTCTAACCAAGAACGTATGATATATCTTTGATTCCCAACATAACTTTAGAGCATCTATAATTTTTTTCAAGCATCCTTTACTCTATTCACATGCAAATATCTCAAGCATTGTATTTATGGTGTTTTAAAGTATATGCATACCTAGTCAACTTATCTGGGATAATTTGAGCCATTAAATGGAATTAAAAGAATTTTTTTACCATTTTTTTAAACATCGGGTTACATGGTTAAGATTGGAGATTACTATTACTTTATATTTTTGTACTGTAATTTAATTTTGATACAAGTATTATACTTTTTGAATTGTGATATGAGGAATTTATTTTTATCTATTCCTCGATGATCTAACATCACTATCTTCAATGGAAGTTGAAGTTTCAATCGATATTTTTATACATCTCTCAGTGACCTGATGTCATTAATTTTGATGGAACTTGGAGTTCTAATCGATACTTATGATCACACATAGCCAATGCTCAAAACAAGAATTTGAGAGTTTAATTGTTACAATATGGCTAGAAGTCATATTCAAGCAAATACTAGCAATAAATGACAAAAGGCCTTAAGATGTGGGGGTAAACCCTTAGAAAGCTCAAATACTAGTAATAAATGACAAAATTTATTATGGAGCCAAAAGACCACAAGATGTAGTAGTAAACCATTAAGGAGCTCAAATACTAGCAACTGATGTAAATTCAATTGATACTTGTAATCTTCTTAAAAGATTACTGTTGGATTCATTATTAAAATTAGAGATATATTTGTCAATATAAATTTTGTTTTTTTATCTCCTTGAAATTACATGACTAGAAGCTATATATATAATTTTCTATCTTGAGATTAAATCATCATGACCTATATATTGATTTTCTATTTTATAATATGGGTAGAACCCATATAGTTTTGATTTTAAAAAGGATCATGTGATTTGTTTATAGAGGAAAAAAGGGTTCAAGATAAAAAAAAATACCTATAAAAATATACTAAAAATTCACCCAACACCATGAACTTTTTTTGGGTTCAAATCTACCCATCGAAATTTAAAAAAAGGTCAATAATGCCGGCACCGTTAACATCCATTTTAGTAGTGGGACCCATGATTCTTTTAATAAAAATACCAAAATACCCCTAATGAAAAAAAGTTAAAGGTAACAAATACTCATGAACTTATACTAAAAGTTCACCAAACACCATATAATTTTTAATAGAAGTACAAAAAAATACCCAAATCTGAAAGGTTATTGCATTATAGTGTGTTAGAGATTATTGATTATAATAAAATTTTCCCCGATCTTTACAATTAAAAAAGATTGTTAATGTTTCCTAGTAAATTTTTTCTTGATCAACAATTTTTTTCTTTTTTTATAAAAATCAGCCAATTGTTATAGTTACTATATTAATTGTAATGGCCCAAAATATTTTAATAGGATAAATTAGGGGTGAGCATTCGGTTTTTCGGTTCGGTTATCGATAATAACCGAATTAACCGAATAATCGAATAGAGTAAATTTTAAACACCGAACCGAAACCAAATAACTGAACTAACCAAAACCGAATTAACCGAAAATTTCAGTTCTGTTAACCGATTAACCGAAATATATAAATATGAAAAATGATTTTAAATTAAAAATAATAATAAAAACACAATTATAACCATTAATTAATAAATATTTCATCATTCAATGTGATTTATTATAATAATATTTATTATAATCATATTTGTTGAATATAAATATATTTAAAAAGTTCACATATACGCACATATATATTTATTACAATAATATTTATTAAATATAAATATATAATATATTTATTTTGGTTATTCGGTTATAACCGAATTTTTTTCTACTAACCGAACCGAACACCGAAACCGAATTGTTTAAAAAATAAAAACCGAATATATAACCGAAAACCGAAGTAACCGAACCGAAAAACCGAAATTAAATTTGGTTCGGTTCGGTTTTCGGTTACGGTTCGGTTTTGCTCACCCCTAGGATAAATGTTATACATAATAATTAAATATCTTCTTGTAACTTATCATGTTTTATATTTTAACATCATTATTGCTTATCCCGGAGTGGTTGAATGTTAGAGAATTGTTAAATAAAGTTAACAAAATAAATATTTATATTTTTGGTCCTTTGATTAGTATTCATTTGATTTTTCATATTTTAATTCAATTTTAAAAATTTCTTAATTCTAGAAAAAAAATTAAATGAGGGTTGATTGAGCTCAAGATATTATTATCTTTTCATTACATTATCCATGATTTTGTGGTATTTTCTGGCCCTTTTTAATGATAATTGTGCTTAATTTAGATTAAGAGTCCTTACTTTAAGTTAGTGTCTTTTTGAGGATAAAATTGTCATAATTGGTTATTAATTGTATTCAATTGATTTCTAGGACAATTGATACTTCAATTTGTTGCTTTTTATTGTAGGACACTAGAGATTGGGGCCAGAATTGAAGAACTCAAGGCACAAGAAGCAAGAAAGGATCCTCTGCCTCAGTTCGCCGCGGCGAACATCGTCTGTCGAAGCAAAGCTCTCTGCCATGTTTCGCCGCGACAAACCCCTCGTATCAGCAAATTTCAGACCCGACCATTTCGAGAAATTTTGACCTACCCACCCTCAGGAACCGACCCATACACGCAATTTTCGGGTTAGAAACCCTATTTTGGGTATGGTGAGGTCAGACCCTTATTATTCAGCCACCACCTACGTTTCTATCATCATCTTCTCTCATCTCTCCCACAAAAACCCTAATCCTCCATCTCCATCTCCTTCACCTTCCATTTTCCTGCACTTCTTCTTCATCCATTTCATTTCTTTCATCTCCTGACCATTATGGCTGAAGATTTACCTCTGGTTGGAGCTGATTCCAAGGCTATGATGAGCTAAGCTTTTCAACTCTTGAAGATGGTGGAGTAGCATGAGTTTCCAGGCTTCAAAGGGGAGTTTTAGTTTTAATCTTTAGTTTTTAGCTAGGCATTTATGATTTCCTAGGTTTAGGAGTTGTAAAGTCTTAGTTAGATGCTTTGATTAATTCTGTAATCAGTGGTTACTGATTAACATTTGTAATTTGGATTGATTGATGTTGAACATTGTGCTTAAATATATGTAGTTGCATATATGCTTATTGTAACTCTCATTATTCTCTCCTATCTTGCATGGTTGTGTTTGGGTGCTGAGTTTATTGTGTGTTACATTAAGCCAATTGCATGATCATTCCAAATTTACACATTAGGGAAGCTAAACAAAGTTTTCATTAATGAGTTCATTAATGAAAGCTTTGGACTCATTGAGTTAATGAGGTTCTTATTAAGAAAACCTAATGGATTTTGAAACTCCCAATATTTAAGTGAACTATGATTGCCATCAAAACCATTTTCAAGAGATTTCCTATCATTCATTTCCATTACATCATTATTATCTTAAAAACTCCAAAAACATAGTATCTTAGATTTGTTTTCATTGCATTCAATTTTGGCACATTTCATTAAATGTTAAAAACCCAAAAACCCCTTTTCATTACTTTGCATAGCATTTAGTCTAACTTAGGTAATTAATTAAGGCTCCCAAAAGAGAAACGACCCGAGTTTGCATTATACTGCATAGCTTGGATTTATTTTTGAGTGAGAACCCCAAAGCGAACGATAAAAAAGGCTCTCTTCAAGTGGCGCCGTTGCCGGGGAGCCAAGAAATTGGTTCTCTAGGTTAGCTTGTGCTATTTGATTGTCAATTGAAGTTTTGATCTTTTTGGGTAGCATCTTAGGTAGTTTAGTTGCATATTTGTTCATAGTATAGGTTTTCATCTTGCATAGCATCAAAATTTTTGGAAATACAAACAAATATACTGATTTTCTTGATTTTCAGCATATCTCACGTTGCATCAGTGGAGTCCAGTATCTGATAAGCATTCTGTCAACTTTCGCCGCGGCCAACTTTCTCCTTCGCCGCGGCCAACTCTTTGAAAAACCAAAGGATTCCTCTCGGGATACCTTCGCCGCGGCAAACATTTTCTTTCGCCGCGGCCAACTCCCTGCAATCAGATATCTGGTCGCCTCTGTCAACCTTCGCCGCGGCCAACCTCTTCTTTCGCCGCGGCGAACCCTTCTGGAAAATTTTGAAACTTACACTTTTTGCTTCTTTTTCTGTGCATACATACTCATACTCATACTCACCCATACACTTTCATACTCACCCATACACTTGCATACTTATCCATACACTTGCATTCATCACATTGCATGCTTTTAGTTGACTTTGTGTGCTGCAAGTCAATTTTGTTTGCTCTTTCTCTTGTGACTTTTATCTTGCATGCCACGGAAAACAAAACTTGTGCCCTATAACCCTGAGATTGAGAGAAGACTCAGAGAGATAAGAAGAGAGAAAAGAATTGAGGGGACAAGTGAGTTGGTGATTGAGCAAGAGAATATTTCTGTGGAATCTAGCCTATCTAGTAGTGAGAGTGAACCTACTGACCAAGAGATAATGGCTGAATTACCACAAAACCAACCTAATCCTAACCCCATGCCAACCAAGTGAGGAATGGAGGCAATGGAGGGAATGGAGAACAAGAGAGAGTAGGAGAAAATAATGGAAACCCTAGGAGAAGAACAATTAGAGAAGCCACAACTTCTGATGTAAATTTTGACCCTTTTACTGCGGCTTGTCCAAATTTTGAAGTTAACTTTGAGATTAAAGGTTTATTGATTAACTCTCTTCCCAAATTTCATGGCTTGACAGGAGAAGACCCATACCTCCATCTGCAATCTCTTTCCATGATTTGTCAGAGTATGAAGCCTGTGGGAGCATCATTGGACCAAGTGCTATGGAAGGTTTTTCATCTATCCTTGGAAGGAAAAGCTAGGGAATGGTACATGAGCCTCCCAAGACATGTAGCTGATGCATACCACAGTTGGGGGAACTTAAGGAAGGCATTTCTGGAGAAATACTTTCGGCTTCTCGTACTTCATCAATGAGGAAGGAGATTTATTCTGCCAAGCAAGACTATGACGAATCTCTCTATGATTACTGGAATAGATTTCAGGACCTACTTTCAAGATGCCCACATCATCAAATTCCGGATGAACAACTGGTGCAGTACTTCTATGATGGGTTGAAGAACCAAGAGAAGGGTATGTTGGATGCTGCATCGGGAGGATCTTTGATAGACTCCACTGCTGAGGAGGCTTGGGATTTGATAAAGAAGATGGCCCTGAATCATCAACAACATGGTGTGAGAGATACTAGAGGAGTGCATGAGGTGGGAGCTGCTTCGGTGCACAGTAGGAGAATGGACGCTTTGGAATCAAAAGTAGATTCTTTGGGAAGCAAAGTGACATCTCAATTGTCTTTGATCACTGCTGAATTGAAGAATATGAGTGTGCATCGCCCATCCGCTCCTATGGACATTACAGCGCCTAGTTGTGAAACATGTGGATCAGTCATGCATATTTCTAGCGTTTGTCCAGACCGCTATGAGGAAGTGTCTGCAGTCTTCCAAGGCCGTCCAAATCAAAAGTGGGACCCCTACTCCAACACTTACAACGAGGGATGGAAAGCAAACCCTCGATTGGGCTGGAGGAATGATGATAGTAGACCTCCAAACAGATTTCAGAAGAGTGGAGGAGCTGGTCCATCTTCAAACCAGTTCCAAAACCAATCTCAAGCCCTAACTGTCCCACCTAAGGATGAAACTAATCAACTCCTACAAAATATGATGGCCTTAATGAAGGAAGAAAGGACTGCTAACGCTACTCAGTTCAACTCCTTAGCTTCACTAATTCAACAAGACTCATCCAAGAATGATGCTAGATTTAGTGCTTTGGAAAAGAGGATGGAGCAATGGGAGACTAAATCTGAGAACATCAACTCCTATGTAACTCAGTTGTCCAACAACATGAGTGAGCAACAAGCAAGGAGCAGTGGCGCAATCCCCTCCAACACTGTTATCAATCCTAAGGGCTTGAATGCTATTACCCTTAGGAGTGGGAAGCAAGTGAAATTCAGAGAAGAGGAGGATGAAGTTATAGATGAGGAGATCTTGTGTGATGAGCTGCCACAAGCACCTACAAAAGTGAAGCATTCTGAAAGCTCCAAGGAGAAGAGGCTAAAGCTGAAAGAAGCCTCAAAAGAACATGATGGCAAGGGGACAACTGTGGAATCTGAGCCAAGCAATCATGGAGCCTCAAGCAAGGAAGGTAAGGAGGTAAACATCAATGAACTACCTTTCCCTAATGCTTATTTGAAAAATGTGAAAATGGGTAAGGAGAGGCAAGATCATGAGTTGCTTGAGACATTTAGGAAGGTAGAAGTGAATATACCCTTGCTTGACCTGATTAAAAAGATTCCTAAGTATGCTAAGGTCTTAAAAGAATTATGTACTCAAAAGAGGAGATTTAAACCTAATGAAAGAGTCCAATTACCCTCTAATGTGTCTGCTTTGTTTAAACCCCAAATTCCTGTAAAGTGTCAAGACCCTGGATCTTTCACTATCCCTTGCACTATAGGAAAGGTTACTATAGGGGGAGCCTTGTTAGATCTAGGTGCAGCCATTAATGTCATGCCTAAGTCCGTATACACCTCTCTAGGAGTCAAGACTCTTAAGTCTACCACTGTTGTGCTCCAACTAGCTGATAGGACTATTAGGTATCCTGAGGGCATTATTGAAGACATTTTAGTCCAAGTTAAGGGATTGGTGTTTCCTGCTGATTTTTATGTGCTTGACATGTCTTCTGAACGTGTGAATGATACACACTCATCCTTGGTCGACCTTTCTTAAGGACTGCTAATACCATGATTAGCATGAAAGAGGGCACCATAACTATGGAGGTGGGTGATCATAAAGTTTCTTTTAACATGTATGATGCAATGAAACATCCTTATGAGGACTATTCACTTTTGGGGGTTAACATGATAGACATTGCTGTTGAGGATGCATGCTCTGAAGTTGAATTGCAAAATGACTCTTTCTATTCTGATATTTACACTGATGAATCTATTGATGAGGATGAATCCATTTCTTCTTTTTCATCTCTTTACTCTACACCTTCTTCTTGCTCATGTGGTGGTGATGTTACATGCCTTAATTGTACTGTGTTTAATTGTATGCTTTCCATCCCACATGCATTTTCTGTTTCCTCCCTTGACTCCAAGTTAGACTGTGATTCCTCTATTATCAGTGATAATTCCCTTGGGGAAAGGTTTCCTGTTGTTATTTCAGATATGGAGGAAGAAGTCATGGAGAAGAATCCCTCTAAGGCAGTTGCTGTAGATCAACTAGAAGTTGGTTCAACGCTTGGAGAGGAAGCTAACTGCAAGGTTGAGGAACTCTCACTGGTTGAAGGAAAGGGGAGTAATCTGTTCTCTCTTGAACTTCATAAATTGATTCCTTCTATTGTGCAACCACCTACACTTGATTTGAAACCCCTACCCCCTACTGTGAAGTATGCTTTTCTAGAGTCTGATGAGCGATTACCTGTCATTATAGCTAACTCCCTGTCTAAGGTTGAGGAAGAAAGACTCCTTACTGTATTGAGAGAGCATAAGAGGGCTATTGGGTGGACTTTAGCGGACATTCCGGGGATTAGCCCAGCCATTTGCACACATAGGATCTTGCTTAGTGAAGGTTCCAAACCAGTGAGACAACCCCAGAGAAGACTAAACCCCCTGATTCTTGATGTGGTTAAGAAGGAAATTACCAAACTTCTAAGTGCTGGGATCATCTATCCCATATCTGATAGTGAGTGGGTTAGTCCGATACATGTAGTACCTAAAAAGAGTGGGGTTACTGTGGTTAGAAATGATAGGGATGAGCTTATTCCTACAAGAGTTCAGAATTCCTGGCGTGTGTGCATAGATTATAGAAAACTCAATGATGCCACACGAAAAGATCATTTTCCTCTTCCTTTCATAGACCAGATGCTTGAGAGACTTGCAGGCAAATCTCATTACTGTTTTCTAGATGGTTTCTCTGGGTACTTTCAAGTACCTATTGCACCAGAGGACCAAGATAAAACTACTTTCACATGTCCTTTTGGTACCTTCGCCTATCGTAGGATGCCTTTTGGGTTATGTAATGCTCCAGGGACTTTCCAACGTTGTATGATGGCTATATTCTGTGATTTCTTAGAGGAATGTATGGAAGTCTTTATGGATGATTTTACTGTTTATGGTGGTTCTTTTGATGATTGTCTTGCTAGTCTTGAAAAAGTTTTAAAAAGATGCATTGAAAAGAATTTGATTTTAAACTTCGAAAAGTGTCATTTTATGGTCAATGAAGGGATAGTGCTAGGGCATTTGATTTCTAAAAAGGGAATTGAAGTTGATAAAGCTAAGATTGAGGTTATATCTTCTTTGCCTTATCCTGCTTGTGTTAAAGATATTAGATCATTTTTGGGTCACGCGGGATTTTATAGGCGGTTTATAAAAGATTTTAGCAAGATTGCTTTACCTCTCTCAAAGCTTTTACAAAAAGATGTGAAATTTGATTTTGATGATTCTTGTAGAGTTGCTTTTGATGATTTAAAGTCTAAACTCATTTCTCCTCCTATTCTTGTTGCACCTAACTGGACTTTGCCCTTTGAGATTTCATGTGACGCTTCTAATTTTGCTGTAGGAGCTATGTTAGGCCAGAGGGAGGAGAAGCTCTCAAGAGTCATTGCCTATGCTTCGAAAACATTGGATGCAGCTCAAGTCAACTATACAACAACAGAAAAGAGCTATTTGCAGTTGTTTTCGCTTTAGAAAAGTTTAGGCCTTACTTGTTAAACTCTCATGTGACTGTTTTCACTGATCATGCAGCTGTTCGCTATCTTCTTAAGAAACCACAATCTAAGCCAAGATTGATTAGGTGGGCATTACTTCTCCAGGAATTTGACATTGAAATAAAGGATCGAGCAGGGGCAGAGAACCATGTAGCCGATCACTTAAGTAGGCTACCAGATGATACACAGGGAGTAGACTCTTCTGAACTCACCTGTGATTCCTTTCCTGATTCAGTATTATGTGCCTTAGCTGTTAAAGAGCCTTGGTATGCGCATATTGTTAATTATCTTATAACTGGACTCACCCCTCCTTTTATGTCTAAATTTCAGGCACAAAAACTTCGAAGCGAATCGAGACACTACATTTGGGATGCCTGTCATCTATGGCGGATATGTAGTGACCAGGTTATAAGAAAGTGTGTGCCTAGTGAAGAGTTTGAGTCTATCATTGCAGCTTGCCATTCCATGGTTTGTGGTGGTCATTTCAGTGCAAGGAGAACATCTAGGAAGATTTTAGATTCTGGTTTTTATTGGCCAACCCTTTTTAAAGATTCTTATGACTTTTGTCGGTCCTGTGACAAATGTCAACGTTTTGGAGGGTTAGGTAAAAGACACGAAATGCCTCAACAACCTTTACTGTTTTGTGAAATTTTTGATGTTTGGGGAATTGACTTCATGGGTCCCTTTCCTCCGTCCTTTGGTTTTATATACATTCTTCTAGCTGTTGATTACGTTTCCAAATGGATAGAGGCTGTACCTACTAGAAAAGATGATGCCCAGGCGGTTTCTAAGTTTCTTAAGTCCAACATTTTCTGTAGGTTTGGGATTCCAAGGGCTGTGGTGAGTGATAGAGGTACACATTTTTGTAATAAGGTAGTAGATAACTTGTTTTCTAAATTTGGTGTCACCCACAAAGTCTCCACTGCATATCACCCCCAAACCAATGGCCAAGCTGAAGTGTCTAATCGAGAGTGAAACAGATACTGGAGAAGATAGTCAAACCATCCAAGAAAGATTGGAGCCTAAGATTAGAGGAAGCATTGTGGGCCTATAGAACTGCCTATAAGTCACCAATTGGAATGTCTCCTTATCGCTTAGTCTTTGGCAAAGCATGCCACCTACCAGTAGAATTGGAGCATAAAGCATATTGGGCAGTCAAACAATGTAACATGGACTTGGAATCTTCTGGGATGGAGAGGAAGTTGCAGCTGCAAGAATTAGAGGAGTTGAGATTGGAGGCTTATGAGAACTCTCGACTTTACAAGGAGAAGACAAAATTTGTGCATGATAAGGGTCTCCTACGGAAGAATTTCAAGGTGGGAGACAAGGTACTGATGTTTAAGGCCAGATTCACGTTTAAGCAAGGAAAGTTCAATACCCGTTGGGATGGGCCTTACACAGTCACAAAGGTGCATAATTTTGGAATGGTGGAGCTTCTTAATGAGGAAACTGGAGCAAAGCTTAAAGTTAATGGCCATCAACTGAAGCTCTACCATGAGAACCAAAAGCCTCCTTAGCTCCCTGGTCGTTTCTTTCCTTCACTCATTTACATGCTTTTGCTTAATTATTGATCTTGCTATGTTTTGTGCATTGTATGTTGAATGAGTGTGGGGAGAAACCCTTTTCAGTAGGAAAGTAGTGTAGTTATTGTTTGAATTCAATAAGACCCCCTGGAAGTTTTGATCTCTATCTTATCTTGTTTTGTGCTTGATGATTTGGTGCTTGAAATGAATTATATGATTCAAATTGATTGAGAAAGTTTGTCTGTGGTAATACTTTAAAACACCTTCTGATCTCTTTTGATGCACTTTAAAGTTTTTGAAGTATCCAGCTTCATCTGTTGTTTGGTGTTGTGTTTCTCTGATGTTTGAGTGTTTTCTGTACTGTTCTGTGCTCTCTCTGTGACACTTCGCCGCGGCAAACCCTAGCCTTCGCCGCGCGAAGTGGTTCGTTTCTCTTGTGTTGCTCTCGGTGATGTTTCGCCGCGGCGAACT